>NW_028276487.1:0-133878 GCF_052056855.1 Sturnus vulgaris | reverse complement strand
TGCTCTCGCTCGCCTTTCAAGGAGCGATTCCTAACAGCAGAAGCAGCAGAGGCACAAACTGCACGACGAGAAGGGACAACGTAGAACACGTCTCTGTCCTGGCACATTTTCGTGTGCGATACTTCCCTCCGGCTCTTCGGGCCTTGCGAAGCTCTGTGTACTGCGAGCGCTGCTACTCGCAGCTGAGAAGGACCGTGGAGCTAGCGGCGAATTCGGAGAGCTCTTCGCTGCACTGCGCCGCTCGCAAGCGGCTTCGTTCTTCGCCTTCTGCCGTCCGGCGAGAGCTGAACTCCAGCGGTCAGTTGCAGCTCTGCCCAACAGCGTGTTCTCGGTTCTGCGGGCAAGCACGCCCTCTTGCCTTGGCCGCGAGAGCAAAGTCCCGAGCGAGCACTCGACTCAGTGCAATGCACCCGGAAGGACGCTCTCGCTCGCCTTTCAAGGAGCGATTCCTAACAGCAGAAGCAGCAGAGGCACAAACTGCACGACGAGAAGGGACAACGTAGAACACGTCTCTGTCCTGGCACATTTTCGTGTGCGATACTTCCCTCCGGCTCTTCGGGCCTTGCGAAGCTCTGTGTACTGCGAGCGCTGCTACTCGCAGCTGAGAAGGACCGTGGAGCTAGCGGCGAATTCGGAGAGCTCTTCGCTGCACTGCGCCGCTCGCAAGCGGCTTCGTTCTTCGCCTTCTGCCGTCCGGCGAGAGCTGAACTCCAGCGGTCAGTTGCAGCTCTGCCCAACAGCGTGTTCTCGGTTCTGCGGGCAAGCACGCCCTCTTGCCTTGGCCGCGAGAGCAAAGTCCCGAGCGAGCACTCGACTCAGTGCAATGCACCCGGAAGGACGCTCTCGCTCGCCTTTCAAGGAGCGATTCCTAACAGCAGAAGCAGCAGAGGCACAAACTGCACGACGAGAGGGGACACCGTAGAACACGTCTCTGTCCTGGCACATTTGCGTGTGCGATACTTCCCTCCGGCTCTTCGGGCCTTGCGAAGCTCTGTGTACTGCGAGAGCAGCTACTCGCAGCTGAGAAGGACCGTGGAGCTAGCGGCGAATTCGGAGAGCTCTTCGCTGCACTGCGCCGCTCGCAAGCGGCTTCGTTCTTCGCCTTCTGCCGTCCGGCGAGAGCTGAACTCCAGCGGTCAGTTGCAGCTCTGCCCAACAGCGTGTTCTCGGTTCTGCGGGCAAGCACGCCCTCTTGCCTTGGCCGCGAGAGCAAAGTCCCGAGCGAGCACTCGACTCAGTGCAATGCACCCGGAAGGACGCTCTCGCTCGCCTTTCAAGGAGCGATTCCTAACAGCAGAAGCAGCAGAGGCACAAACTGCACGACGAGAGGGGACAACGTAGAACACGTCTCTGTCCTGGCACATTTTCGTGTGCGATACTTCCCTCCGGCTCTTCGGGCCTTGCGAAGCTCTGTGTACTGCGAGCGCTGCTACTCGCAGCTGAGAAGGACCGTGGAGCTAGCGGCGAATTCGGAGAGCTCTTCGCTGCACTGCGCCGCTCGCAAGCGGCTTCGTTCTTCGCCTTCTGCCGTCCGGCGAGAGCTGAACTCCAGCGGTCAGTTGCAGCTCTGCCCAACAGCGTGTTCTCGGTTCTGCGGGCAAGCACGCCCTCTTGCCTTGGCCGCGAGAGCAAAGTCCCGAGCGAGCACTCGACTCAGTGCAATGCACCCGGAAGGACGCTCTCGCTCGCCTTTCAAGGAGCGATTCCTAACAGCAGAAGCAGCAGAGGCACAAACTGCACGACGAGAGGGGACAACGTAGAACACGTCTCTGTCCTGGCACATTTTCGTGTGCGATACTTCCCTCCGGCTCTTCGGGCCTTGCGAAGCTCTGTGTACTGCGAGCGCTGCTACTCGCAGCTGAGAAGGACCGTGGAGCTAGCGGCGAATTCGGAGAGCTCTTCGCTGCACTGCGCCGCTCGCAAGCGGCTTCGTTCTTCGCCTTCTGCCGTCCGGCGAGAGCTGAACTCCAGCGGTCAGTTGCAGCTCTGCCCAACAGCGTGTTCTCGGTTCTGCGGGCAAGCACGCCCTCTTGCCTTGGCCGCGAGAGCAAAGTCCCGAGCGAGCACTCGACTCAGTGCAATGCACCCGGAAGGACGCTCTCGCTCGCCTTTCAAGGAGCGATTCCTAACAGCAGAAGCAGCAGAGGCACAAACTGCACGACGAGAGGGGACAACGTAGAACACGTCTCTGTCCTGGCACATTTTCGTGTGCGATACTTCCCTCCGGCTCTTCGGGCCTTGCGAAGCTCTGTGTACTGCGAGCGCTGCTACTCGCAGCTGAGAAGGACCGTGGAGCTAGCGGCGAATTCGGAGAGCTCTTCGCTGCACTGCGCCGCTCGCAAGCGGCTTCGTTCTTCGCCTTCTGCCGTCCGGCGAGAGCTGAACTCCAGCGGTCAGTTGCAGCTCTGCCCAACAGCGTGTTCTCGGTTCTGCGGGCAAGCACGCCCTCTTGCCTTGGCCGCGAGAGCAAAGTCCCGAGCGAGCACTCGACTCAGTGCAATGCACCCGGAAGGACGCTCTCGCTCGCCTTTCAAGGAGCGATTCCTAACAGCAGAAGCAGCAGAGGCACAAACTGCACGACGAGAAGGGACAACGTAGAACACGTCTCTGTCCTGGCACATTTTCGTGTGCGATACTTCCCTCCGGCTCTTCGGGCCTTGCGAAGCTCTGTGTACTGCGAGCGCTGCTACTCGCAGCTGAGAAGGACCGTGGAGCTAGCGGCGAATTCGGAGAGCTCTTCGCTGCACTGCGCCGCTCGCAAGCGGCTTCGTTCTTCGCCTTCTGCCGTCCGGCGAGAGCTGAACTCCAGCGGTCAGTTGCAGCTCTGCCCAACAGCGTGTTCTCGGTTCTGCGGGCAAGCACGCCCTCTTGCCTTGGCCGCGAGAGCAAAGTCCCGAGCGAGCACTCGACTCAGTGCAATGCACCCGGAAGGACGCTCTCGCTCGCCTTTCAAGGAGCGATTCCTAACAGCAGAAGCAGCAGAGGCACAAACTGCACGACGAGAGGGGACAACGTAGAACACGTCTCTGTCCTGGCACATTTGCGTGTGCGATACTTCCCTCCGGCTCTTCGGGCCTTGCGAAGCTCTGTGTACTGCGAGCGCTGCTACTCGCAGCTGAGAAGGACCGTGGAGCTAGCGGCGAATTCGGAGAGCTCTTCGCTGCACTGCGCCGCTCGCAAGCGGCTTCGTTCTTCGCCTTCTGCCGTCCGGCGAGAGCTGAACTCCAGCGGTCAGTTGCAGCTCTGCCCAACAGCGTGTTCTCGGTTCTGCGGGCAAGCACGCCCTCTTGCCTTGGCCCCGAGAGCAAAGTCCCGAGCGAGCACTCGACTCAGTGCAATGCACCCGGAAGGACGCTCTCGCTCGCCTTTCAAGGAGCGATTCCTAACAGCAGAAGCAGCAGAGGCACAAACTGCACGACGAGAGGGGACAACGTAGAACACGTCTCTGTCCTGGCACATTTTCGTGTGCGATACTTCCCTCCGGCTCTTCGGGCCTTGCGAAGCTCTGTGTACTGCGAGCGCTGCTACTCGCAGCTGAGAAGGACCGTGGAGCTAGCGGCGAATTCGGAGAGCTCTTCGCTGCACTGCGCCGCTCGCAAGCGGCTTCGTTCTTCGCCTTCTGCCGTCCGGCGAGAGCTGAACTCCAGCGGTCAGTTGCAGCTCTGCCCAACAGCGTGTTCTCGGTTCTGCGGGCAAGCACGCCCTCTTGCCTTGGCCCCGAGAGCAAAGTCCCGAGCGAGCACTCGACTCAGTGCAATGCACCCGGAAGGACGCTCTCGCTCGCCTTTCAAGGAGCGATTCCTAACAGCAGAAGCAGCAGAGGCACAAACTGCACGACGAGAGGGGACAACGTAGAACACGTCTCTGTCCTGGCACATTTTCGTGTGCGATACTTCCCTCCGGCTCTTCGGGCCTTGCGAAGCTCTGTGTACTGCGAGCGCTGCTACTCGCAGCTGAGAAGGACCGTGGAGCTAGCGGCGAATTCGGAGAGCTCTTCGCTGCACTGCGCCGCTCGCAAGCGGCTTCGTTCTTCGCCTTCTGCCGTCCGGCGAGAGCTGAACTCCAGCGGTCAGTTGCAGCTCTGCCCAACAGCGTGTTCTCGGTTCTGCGGGCAAGCACGCCCTCTTGCCTTGGCCGCGAGAGCAAAGTCCCGAGCGAGCACTCGACTCAGTGCAATGCACCCGGAAGGACGCTCTCGCTCGCCTTTCAAGGAGCGATTCCTAACAGCAGAAGCAGCAGAGGCACAAACTGCACGACGAGAGGGGACAACGTAGAACACGTCTCTGTCCTGGCACATTTTCGTGTGCGATACTTCCCTCCGGCTCTTCGGGCCTTGCGAAGCTCTGTGTACTGCGAGCGCTGCTACTCGCAGCTGAGAAGGACCGTGGAGCTAGCGGCGAATTCGGAGAGCTCTTCGCTGCACTGCGCCGCTCGCAAGCGGCTTCGTTCTTCGCCTTCTGCCGTCCGGCGAGAGCTGAACTCCAGCGGTCAGTTGCAGCTCTGCCCAACAGCGTGTTCTCGGTTCTGCGGGCAAGCACGCCCTCTTGCCTTGGCCGCGAGAGCAAAGTCCCGAGCGAGCACTCGACTCAGTGCAATGCACCCGGAAGGACGCTCTCGCTCGCCTTTCAAGGAGCGATTCCTAACAGCAGAAGCAGCAGAGGCACAAACTGCACGACGAGAGGGGACAACGTAGAACACGTCTCTGTCCTGGCACATTTTCGTGTGCGATACTTCCCTCCGGCTCTTCGGGCCTTGCGAAGCTCTGTGTACTGCGAGCGCTGCTACTCGCAGCTGAGAAGGACCGTGGAGCTAGCGGCGAATTCGGAGAGCTCTTCGCTGCACTGCGCCGCTCGCAAGCGGCTTCGTTCTTCGCCTTCTGCCGTCCGGCGAGAGCTGAACTCCAGCGGTCAGTTGCAGCTCTGCCCAACAGCGTGTTCTCGGTTCTGCGGGCAAGCACGCCCTCTTGCCTTGGCCGCGAGAGCAAAGTCCCGAGCGAGCACTCGACTCAGTGCAATGCACCCGGAAGGACGCTCTCGCTCGCCTTTCAAGGAGCGATTCCTAACAGCAGAAGCAGCAGAGGCACAAACTGCACGACGAGAGGGGACAACGTAGAACACGTCTCTGTCCTGGCACATTTGCGTGTGCGATACTTCCCTCCGGCTCTTCGGGCCTTGCGAAGCTCTGTGTACTGCGAGCGCTGCTACTCGCAGCTGAGAAGGACCGTGGAGCTAGCGGCGAATTCGGAGAGCTCTTCGCTGCACTGCGCCGCTCGCAAGCGGCTTCGTTCTTCGCCTTCTGCCGTCCGGCGAGAGCTGAACTCCAGCGGTCAGTTGCAGCTCTGCCCAACAGCGTGTTCTCGGTTCTGCGGGCAAGCACGCCCTCTTGCCTTGGCCCCGAGAGCAAAGTCCCGAGCGAGCACTCGACTCAGTGCAATGCACCCGGAAGGACGCTCTCGCTCGCCTTTCAAGGAGCGATTCCTAACAGCAGAAGCAGCAGAGGCACAAACTGCACGACGAGAGGGGACAACGTAGAACACGTCTCTGTCCTGGCACATTTTCGTGTGCGATACTTCCCTCCGGCTCTTCGGGCCTTGCGAAGCTCTGTGTACTGCGAGCGCTGCTACTCGCAGCTGAGAAGGACCGTGGAGCTAGCGGCGAATTCGGAGAGCTCTTCGCTGCACTGCGCCGCTCGCAAGCGGCTTCGTTCTTCGCCTTCTGCCGTCCGGCGAGAGCTGAACTCCAGCGGTCAGTTGCAGCTCTGCCCAACAGCGTGTTCTCGGTTCTGCGGGCAAGCACGCCCTCTTGCCTTGGCCGCGAGAGCAAAGTCCCGAGCGAGCACTCGACTCAGTGCAATGCACCCGGAAGGACGCTCTCGCTCGCCTTTCAAGGAGCGATTCCTAACAGCAGAAGCAGCAGAGGCACAAACTGCACGACGAGAAGGGACAACGTAGAACACGTCTCTGTCCTGGCACATTTTCGTGTGCGATACTTCCCTCCGGCTCTTCGGGCCTTGCGAAGCTCTGTGTACTGCGAGCGCTGCTACTCGCAGCTGAGAAGGACCGTGGAGCTAGCGGCGAATTCGGAGAGCTCTTCGCTGCACTGCGCCGCTCGCAAGCGGCTTCGTTCTTCGCCTTCTGCCGTCCGGCGAGAGCTGAACTCCAGCGGTCAGTTGCAGCTCTGCCCAACAGCGTGTTCTCGGTTCTGCGGGCAAGCACGCCCTCTTGCCTTGGCCGCGAGAGCAAAGTCCCGAGCGAGCACTCGACTCAGTGCAATGCACCCGGAAGGACGCTCTCGCTCGCCTTTCAAGGAGCGATTCCTAACAGCAGAAGCAGCAGAGGCACAAACTGCACGACGAGAAGGGACAACGTAGAACACGTCTCTGTCCTGGCACATTTTCGTGTGCGATACTTCCCTCCGGCTCTTCGGGCCTTGCGAAGCTCTGTGTACTGCGAGCGCTGCTACTCGCAGCTGAGAAGGACCGTGGAGCTAGCGGCGAATTCGGAGAGCTCTTCGCTGCACTGCGCCGCTCGCAAGCGGCTTCGTTCTTCGCCTTCTGCCGTCCGGCGAGAGCTGAACTCCAGCGGTCAGTTGCAGCTCTGCCCAACAGCGTGTTCTCGGTTCTGCGGGCAAGCACGCCCTCTTGCCTTGGCCGCGAGAGCAAAGTCCCGAGCGAGCACTCGACTCAGTGCAATGCACCCGGAAGGACGCTCTCGCTCGCCTTTCAAGGAGCGATTCCTAACAGCAGAAGCAGCAGAGGCACAAACTGCACGACGAGAAGGGACAACGTAGAACACGTCTCTGTCCTGGCACATTTTCGTGTGCGATACTTCCCTCCGGCTCTTCGGGCCTTGCGAAGCTCTGTGTACTGCGAGCGCTGCTACTCGCAGCTGAGAAGGACCGTGGAGCTAGCGGCGAATTCGGAGAGCTCTTCGCTGCACTGCGCCGCTCGCAAGCGGCTTCGTTCTTCGCCTTCTGCCGTCCGGCGAGAGCTGAACTCCAGCGGTCAGTTGCAGCTCTGCCCAACAGCGTGTTCTCGGTTCTGCGGGCAAGCACGCCCTCTTGCCTTGGCCGCGAGAGCAAAGTCCCGAGCGAGCACTCGACTCAGTGCAATGCACCCGGAAGGACGCTCTCGCTCGCCTTTCAAGGAGCGATTCCTAACAGCAGAAGCAGCAGAGGCACAAACTGCACGACGAGAAGGGACAACGTAGAACACGTCTCTGTCCTGGCACATTTGCGTGTGCGATACTTCCCTCCGGCTCTTCGGGCCTTGCGAAGCTCTGTGTACTGCGAGCGCTGCTACTCGCAGCTGAGAAGGACCGTGGAGCTAGCGGCGAATTCGGAGAGCTCTTCGCTGCACTGCGCCGCTCGCAAGCGGCTTCGTTCTTCGCCTTCTGCCGTCCGGCGAGAGCTGAACTCCAGCGGTCAGTTGCAGCTCTGCCCAACAGCGTGTTCTCGGTTCTGCGGGCAAGCACGCCCTCTTGCCTTGGCCGCGAGAGCAAAGTCCCGAGCGAGCACTCGACTCAGTGCAATGCACCCGGAAGGACGCTCTCGCTCGCCTTTCAAGGAGCGATTCCTAACAGCAGAAGCAGCAGAGGCACAAACTGCACGACGAGAGGGGACAACGTAGAACACGTCTCTGTCCTGGCACATTTGCGTGTGCGATACTTCCCTCCGGGTCTTCGGGCCTTGCGAAGCTCTGTGTACTGCGAGCGCTGCTACTCGCAGCTGAGAAGGACCGTGGAGCTAGCGGCGAATTCGGAGAGCTCTTCGCTGCACTGCGCCGCTCGCAAGCGGCTTCGTTCTTCGCCTTCTGCCGTCCGGCGAGAGCTGAACTCCAGCGGTCAGTTGCAGCTCTGCCCAACAGCGTGTTCTCGGTTCTGCGGGCAAGCACGCCCTCTTGCCTTGGCCGCGAGAGCAAAGTCCCGAGCGAGCACTCGACTCAGTGCAATGCACCCGGAAGGACGCTCTCGCTCGCCTTTCAAGGAGCGATTCCTAACAGCAGAAGCAGCAGAGGCACAAACTGCACGACGAGAGGGGACAACGTAGAACACGTCTCTGTCCTGGCACATTTTCGTGTGCGATACTTCCCTCCGGCTCTTCGGGCCTTGCGAAGCTCTGTGTACTGCGAGCGCTGCTACTCGCAGCTGAGAAGGACCGTGGAGCTAGCGGCGAATTCGGAGAGCTCTTCGCTGCACTGCGCCGCTCGCAAGCGGCTTCGTTCTTCGCCTTCTGCCGTCCGGCGAGAGCTGAACTCCAGCGGTCAGTTGCAGCTCTGCCCAACAGCGTGTTCTCGGTTCTGCGGGCAAGCACGCCCTCTTGCCTTGGCCGCGAGAGCAAAGTCCCGAGCGAGCACTCGACTCAGTGCAATGCACCCGGAAGGACGCTCTCGCTCGCCTTTCAAGGAGCGATTCCTAACAGCAGAAGCAGCAGAGGCACAAACTGCACGACGAGAGGGGACAACGTAGAACACGTCTCTGTCCTGGCACATTTGCGTGTGCGATACTTCCCTCCGGGTCTTCGGGCCTTGCGAAGCTCTGTGTACTGCGAGCGCTGCTACTCGCAGCTGAGAAGGACCGTGGAGCTAGCGGCGAATTCGGAGAGCTCTTCGCTGCACTGCGCCGCTCGCAAGCGCCTTCGTTCTTCGCCTTCTGCCGTCCGGCGAGAGCTGAACTCCAGCGGTCAGTTGCAGCTCTGCCCAACAGCGTGTTCTCGGTTCTGCGGGCAAGCACGCCCTCTTGCCTTGGCCGCGAGAGCAAAGTCCCGAGCGAGCACTCGACTCAGTGCAATGCACCCGGAAGGACGCTCTCGCTCGCCTTTCAAGGAGCGATTCCTAACAGCAGAAGCAGCAGAGGCACAAACTGCACGACGAGAAGGGACAACGTAGAACACGTCTCTGTCCTGGCACATTTGCGTGTGCGATACTTCCCTCCGGGTCTTCGGGCCTTGCGAAGCTCTGTGTACTGCGAGCGCTGCTACTCGCAGCTGAGAAGGACCGTGGAGCTAGCGGCGAATTCGGAGAGCTCTTCGCTGCACTGCGCCGCTCGCAAGCGCCTTCGTTCTTCGCCTTCTGCCGTCCGGCGAGAGCTGAACTCCAGCGGTCAGTTGCAGCTCTGCCCAACAGCGTGTTCTCGGTTCTGCGGGCAAGCACGCCCTCTTGCCTTGGCCGCGAGAGCAAAGTCCCGAGCGAGCACTCGACTCAGTGCAATGCACCCGGAAGGACGCTCTCGCTCGCCTTTCAAGGAGCGATTCCTAACAGCAGAAGCAGCAGAGGCACAAACTGCACGACGAGAGGGGACAACGTAGAACACGTCTCTGTCCTGGCACATTTGCGTGTGCGATACTTCCCTCCGGCTCTTCGGGCCTTGCGGAGCTCTGTGTACTGCGAGCGCTGCTACTCGCAGCTGAGAAGGACCGTGGAGCTAGCGGCGAATTCGGAGAGCTCTTCGCTGCACTGCGCCGCTCGCAAGCGGCTTCGTTCTTCGCCTTCTGCCGTCCGGCGAGAGCTGAACTCCAGCGGTCAGTTGCAGCTCTGCCCAACAGCGTGTTCTCGGTTCTGCGGGCAAGCACGCCCTCTTGCCTTGGCCGCGAGAGCAAAGTCCCGAGCGAGCACTCGACTCAGTGCAATGCACCCGGAAGGACGCTCTCGCTCGCCTTTCAAGGAGCGATTCCTAACAGCAGAAGCAGCAGAGGCACAAACTGCACGACGAGAGGGGACAACGTAGAACACGTCTCTGTCCTGGCACATTTTCGTGTGCGATACTTCCCTCCGGCTCTTCGGGCCTTGCGAAGCTCTGTGTACTGCGAGCGCTGCTACTCGCAGCTGAGAAGGACCGTGGAGCTAGCGGCGAATTCGGAGAGCTCTTCGCTGCACTGCGCCGCTCGCAAGCGGCTTCGTTCTTCGCCTTCTGCCGTCCGGCGAGAGCTGAACTCCAGCGGTCAGTTGCAGCTCTGCCCAACAGCGTGTTCTCGGTTCTGCGGGCAAGCACGCCCTCTTGCCTTGGCCCCGAGAGCAAAGTCCCGAGCGAGCACTCGACTCAGTGCAATGCACCCGGAAGGACGCTCTCGCTCGCCTTTCAAGGAGCGATTCCTAACAGCAGAAGCAGCAGAGGCACAAACTGCACGACGAGAGGGGACAACGTAGAACACGTCTCTGTCCTGGCACATTTTCGTGTGCGATACTTCCCTCCGGCTCTTCGGGCCTTGCGAAGCTCTGTGTACTGCGAGCGCTGCTACTCGCAGCTGAGAAGGACCGTGGAGCTAGCGGCGAATTCGGAGAGCTCTTCGCTGCACTGCGCCGCTCGCAAGCGGCTTCGTTCTTCGCCTTCTGCCGTCCGGCGAGAGCTGAACTCCAGCGGTCAGTTGCAGCTCTGCCCAACAGCGTGTTCTCGGTTCTGCGGGCAAGCACGCCCTCTTGCCTTGGCCGCGAGAGCAAAGTCCCGAGCGAGCACTCGACTCAGTGCAATGCACCCGGAAGGACGCTCTCGCTCGCCTTTCAAGGAGCGATTCCTAACAGCAGAAGCAGCAGAGGCACAAACTGCACGACGAGAGGGGACAACGTAGAACACGTCTCTGTCCTGGCACATTTGCGTGTGCGATACTTCCCTCCGGCTCTTCGGGCCTTGCGAAGCTCTGTGTACTGCGAGCGCTGCTACTCGCAGCTGAGAAGGACCGTGGAGCTAGCGGCGAATTCGGAGAGCTCTTCGCTGCACTGCGCCGCTCGCAAGCGGCTTCGTTCTTCGCCTTCTGCCGTCCGGCGAGAGCTGAACTCCAGCGGTCAGCTGCAGCTCTGCCCAACAGCGTGTTCTCGGTTCTGCGGGCAAGCACGCCCTCTTGCCTTGGCCGCGAGAGCAAAGTCCCGAGCGAGCACTCGACTCAGTGCAATGCACCCGGAAGGACGCTCTCGCTCGCCTTTCAAGGAGCGATTCCTAACAGCAGAAGCAGCAGAGGCACAAACTGCACGACGAGAGGGGACAACGTAGAACACGTCTCTGTCCTGGCACATTTGCGTGTGCGATACTTCCCTCCGGCTCTTCGGGCCTTGCGAAGCTCTGTGTACTGCGAGCGCTGCTACTCGCAGCTGAGAAGGACCGTGGAGCTAGCGGCGAATTCGGAGAGCTCTTCGCTGCACTGCGCCGCTCGCAAGCGGCTTCGTTCTTCGCCTTCTGCCGTCCGGCGAGAGCTGAACTCCAGCGGTCAGCTGCAGCTCTGCCCAACAGCGTGTTCTCGGTTCTGCGGGCAAGCACGCCCTCTTGCCTTGGCCCGAGAGCAAAGTCCCGAGCGAGCACTCGACTCAGTGCAATGCACCCGGAAGGACGCTCTCGCTCGCCTTTCAAGGAGCGATTCCTAACAGCAGAAGCAGCAGAGGCACAAACTGCACGACGAGAGGGGACAACGTAGAACACGTCTCTGTCCTGGCACATTTTCGTGTGCGATACTTCCCTCCGGCTCTTCGGGCCTTGCGAAGCTCTGTGTACTGCGAGCGCTGCTACTCGCAGCTGAGAAGGACCGTGGAGCTAGCGGCGAATTCGGAGAGCTCTTCGCTGCACTGCGCCGCTCGCAAGCGGCTTCGTTCTTCGCCTTCTGCCGTCCGGCGAGAGCTGAACTCCAGCGGTCAGTTGCAGCTCTGCCCAACAGCGTGTTCTCGGTTCTGCGGGCAAGCACGCCCTCTTGCCTTGGCCGCGAGAGCAAAGTCCCGAGCGAGCACTCGACTCAGTGCAATGCACCCGGAAGGACGCTCTCGCTCGCCTTTCAAGGAGCGATTCCTAACAGCAGAAGCAGCAGAGGCACAAACTGCACGACGAGAAGGGACAACGTAGAACACGTCTCTGTCCTGGCACATTTTCGTGTGCGATACTTCCCTCCGGCTCTTCGGGCCTTGCGAAGCTCTGTGTACTGCGAGCGCTGCTACTCGCAGCTGAGAAGGACCGTGGAGCTAGCGGCGAATTCGGAGAGCTCTTCGCTGCACTGCGCCGCTCGCAAGCGGCTTCGTTCTTCGCCTTCTGCCGTCCGGCGAGAGCTGAACTCCAGCGGTCAGTTGCAGCTCTGCCCAACAGCGTGTTCTCGGTTCTGCGGGCAAGCACGCCCTCTTGCCTTGGCCGCGAGAGCAAAGTCCCGAGCGAGCACTCGACTCAGTGCAATGCACCCGGAAGGACGCTCTCGCTCGCCTTTCAAGGAGCGATTCCTAACAGCAGAAGCAGCAGAGGCACAAACTGCACGACGAGAGGGGACACCGTAGAACACGTCTCTGTCCTGGCACATTTGCGTGTGCGATACTTCCCTCCGGCTCTTCGGGCCTTGCGAAGCTCTGTGTACTGCGAGCGCTGCTACTCGCAGCTGAGAAGGACCGTGGAGCTAGCGGCGAATTCGGAGAGCTCTTCGCTGCACTGCGCCGCTCGCAAGCGGCTTCGTTCTTCGCCTTCTGCCGTCCGGCGAGAGCTGAACTCCAGCGGTCAGTTGCAGCTCTGCCCAACAGCGTGTTCTCGGTTCTGCGGGCAAGCACGCCCTCTTGCCTTGGCCGCGAGAGCAAAGTCCCGAGCGAGCACTCGACTCAGTGCAATGCACCCGGAAGGACGCTCTCGCTCGCCTTTCAAGGAGCGATTCCTAACAGCAGAAGCAGCAGAGGCACAAACTGCACGACGAGAGGGGACAACGTAGAACACGTCTCTGTCCTGGCACATTTTCGTGTGCGATACTTCCCTCCGGCTCTTCGGGCCTTGCGAAGCTCTGTGTACTGCGAGCGCTGCTACTCGCAGCTGAGAAGGACCGTGGAGCTAGCGGCGAATTCGGAGAGCTCTTCGCTGCACTGCGCCGCTCGCAAGCGGCTTCGTTCTTCGCCTTCTGCCGTCCGGCGAGAGCTGAACTCCAGCGGTCAGTTGCAGCTCTGCCCAACAGCGTGTTCTCGGTTCTGCGGGCAAGCACGCCCTCTTGCCTTGGCCGCGAGAGCAAAGTCCCGAGCGAGCACTCGACTCAGTGCAATGCACCCGGAAGGACGCTCTCGCTCGCCTTTCAAGGAGCGATTCCTAACAGCAGAAGCAGCAGAGGCACAAACTGCACGACGAGAGGGGACAACGTAGAACACGTCTCTGTCCTGGCACATTTTCGTGTGCGATACTTCCCTCCGGCTCTTCGGGCCTTGCGGAGCTCTGTGTACTGCGAGCGCTGCTACTCGCAGCTGAGAAGGACCGTGGAGCTAGCGGCGAATTCGGAGAGCTCTTCGCTGCACTGCGCCGCTCGCAAGCGGCTTCGTTCTTCGCCTTCTGCCGTCCGGCGAGAGCTGAACTCCAGCGGTCAGTTGCAGCTCTGCCCAACAGCGTGTTCTCGGTTCTGCGGGCAAGCACGCCCTCTTGCCTTGGCCGCGAGAGCAAAGTCCCGAGCGAGCACTCGACTCAGTGCAATGCACCCGGAAGGACGCTCTCGCTCGCCTTTCAAGGAGCGATTCCTAACAGCAGAAGCAGCAGAGGCACAAACTGCACGACGAGAGGGGACACCGTAGAACACGTCTCTGTCCTGGCACATTTGCGTGTGCGATACTTCCCTCCGGCTCTTCGGGCCTTGCGGAGCTCTGTGTACTGCGAGCGCTGCTACTCGCAGCTGAGAAGGACCGTGGAGCTAGCGGCGAATTCGGAGAGCTCTTCGCTGCACTGCGCCGCTCGCAAGCGGCTTCGTTCTTCGCCTTCTGCCGTCCGGCGAGAGCTGAACTCCAGCGGTCAGTTGCAGCTCTGCCCAACAGCGTGTTCTCGGTTCTGCGGGCAAGCACGCCCTCTTGCCTTGGCCGCGAGAGCAAAGTCCCGAGCGAGCACTCGACTCAGTGCAATGCACCCGGAAGGACGCTCTCGCTCGCCTTTCAAGGAGCGATTCCTAACAGCAGAAGCAGCAGAGGCACAAACTGCACGACGAGAGGGGACAACGTAGAACACGTCTCTGTCCTGGCACATTTTCGTGTGCGATACTTCCCTCCGGCTCTTCGGGCCTTGCGGAGCTCTGTGTACTGCGAGCGCTGCTACTCGCAGCTGAGAAGGACCGTGGAGCTAGCGGCGAATTCGGAGAGCTCTTCGCTGCACTGCGCCGCTCGCAAGCGGCTTCGTTCTTCGCCTTCTGCCGTCCGGCGAGAGCTGAACTCCAGCGGTCAGTTGCAGCTCTGCCCAACAGCGTGTTCTCGGTTCTGCGGGCAAGCACGCCCTCTTGCCTTGGCCCGAGAGCAAAGTCCCGAGCGAGCACTCGACTCAGTGCAATGCACCCGGAAGGACGCTCTCGCTCGCCTTTCAAGGAGCGATTCCTAACAGCAGAAGCAGCAGAGGCACAAACTGCACGACGAGAGGGGACAACGTAGAACACGTCTCTGTCCTGGCACATTTGCGTGTGCGATACTTCCCTCCGGCTCTTCGGGCCTTGCGAAGCTCTGTGTACTGCGAGCGCTGCTACTCGCAGCTGAGAAGGACCGTGGAGCTAGCGGCGAATTCGGAGAGCTCTTCGCTGCACTGCGCCGCTCGCAAGCGGCTTCGTTCTTCGCCTTCTGCCGTCCGGCGAGAGCTGAACTCCAGCGGTCAGTTGCAGCTCTGCCCAACAGCGTGTTCTCGGTTCTGCGGGCAAGCACGCCCTCTTGCCTTGGCCGCGAGAGCAAAGTCCCGAGCGAGCACTCGACTCAGTGCAATGCACCCGGAAGGACGCTCTCGCTCGCCTTTCAAGGAGCGATTCCTAACAGCAGAAGCAGCAGAGGCACAAACTGCACGACGAGAGGGGACAACGTAGAACACGTCTCTGTCCTGGCACATTTTCGTGTGCGATACTTCCCTCCGGCTCTTCGGGCCTTGCGAAGCTCTGTGTACTGCGAGCGCTGCTACTCGCAGCTGAGAAGGACCGTGGAGCTAGCGGCGAATTCGGAGAGCTCTTCGCTGCACTGCGCCGCTCGCAAGCGGCTTCGTTCTTCGCCTTCTGCCGTCCGGCGAGAGCTGAACTCCAGCGGTCAGTTGCAGCTCTGCCCAACAGCGTGTTCTCGGTTCTGCGGGCAAGCACGCCCTCTTGCCTTGGCCGCGAGAGCAAAGTCCCGAGCGAGCACTCGACTCAGTGCAATGCACCCGGAAGGACGCTCTCGCTCGCCTTTCAAGGAGCGATTCCTAACAGCAGAAGCAGCAGAGGCACAAACTGCACGACGAGAGGGGACAACGTAGAACACGTCTCTGTCCTGGCACATTTTCGTGTGCGATACTTCCCTCCGGCTCTTCGGGCCTTGCGAAGCTCTGTGTACTGCGAGCGCTGCTACTCGCAGCTGAGAAGGACCGTGGAGCTAGCGGCGAATTCGGAGAGCTCTTCGCTGCACTGCGCCGCTCGCAAGCGGCTTCGTTCTTCGCCTTCTGCCGTCCGGCGAGAGCTGAACTCCAGCGGTCAGTTGCAGCTCTGCCCAACAGCGTGTTCTCGGTTCTGCGGGCAAGCACGCCCTCTTGCCTTGGCCGCGAGAGCAAAGTCCCGAGCGAGCACTCGACTCAGTGCAATGCACCCGGAAGGACGCTCTCGCTCGCCTTTCAAGGAGCGATTCCTAACAGCAGAAGCAGCAGAGGCACAAACTGGACGACGAGAGGGGACAACGTAGAACACGTCTCTGTCCTGGCACGTTTTCGTGTGCGATACTTCCCTCCGGCTCTTCGGGCCTTGCGAAGCTCTGTGTACTGCGAGCGCTGCTACTCGCAGCTGAGAAGGACCGTGGAGCTAGCGGCGAATTCGGAGAGCTCTTCGCTGCACTGCGCCGCTCGCAAGCGCCTTCGTTCTTCGCCTTCTGCCGTCCGGCGAGAGCTGAACTCCAGCGGTCAGTTGCAGCTCTGCCCAACAGCGTGTTCTCGGTTCTGCGGGCAAGCACGCCCTCTTGCCTTGGCCCCGAGAGCAAAGTCCCGAGCGAGCACTCGACTCAGTGCAATGCACCCGGAAGGACGCTCTCGCTCGCCTTTCAAGGAGCGATTCCTAACAGCAGAAGCAGCAGAGGCACAAACTGCACGACGAGAGGGGACAACGTAGAACACGTCTCTGTCCTGGCACATTTTCGTGTGCGATACTTCCCTCCGGCTCTTCGGGCCTTGCGAAGCTCTGTGTACTGCGAGCGCTGCTACTCGCAGCTGAGAAGGACCGTGGAGCTAGCGGCGAATTCGGAGAGCTCTTCGCTGCACTGCGCCGCTCGCAAGCGGCTTCGTTCTTCGCCTTCTGCCGTCCGGCGAGAGCTGAACTCCAGCGGTCAGTTGCAGCTCTGCCCAACAGCGTGTTCTCGGTTCTGCGGGCAAGCACGCCCTCTTGCCTTGGCCGCGAGAGCAAAGTCCCGAGCGAGCACTCGACTCAGTGCAATGCACCCGGAAGGACGCTCTCGCTCGCCTTTCAAGGAGCGATTCCTAACAGCAGAAGCAGCAGAGGCACAAACTGCACGACGAGAGGGGACACCGTAGAACACGTCTCTGTCCTGGCACATTTGCGTGTGCGATACTTCCCTCCGGCTCTTCGGGCCTTGCGAAGCTCTGTGTACTGCGAGAGCAGCTACTCGCAGCTGAGAAGGACCGTGGAGCTAGCGGCGAATTCGGAGAGCTCTTCGCTGCACTGCGCCGCTCGCAAGCGGCTTCGTTCTTCGCCTTCTGCCGTCCGGCGAGAGCTGAACTCCAGCGGTCAGTTGCAGCTCTGCCCAACAGCGTGTTCTCGGTTCTGCGGGCAAGCACGCCCTCTTGCCTTGGCCGCGAGAGCAAAGTCCCGAGCGAGCACTCGACTCAGTGCAATGCACCCGGAAGGACGCTCTCGCTCGCCTTTCAAGGAGCGATTCCTAACAGCAGAAGCAGCAGAGGCACAAACTGCACGACGAGAAGGGACAACGTAGAACACGTCTCTGTCCTGGCACATTTTCGTGTGCGATACTTCCCTCCGGCTCTTCGGGCCTTGCGAAGCTCTGTGTACTGCGAGCGCTGCTACTCGCAGCTGAGAAGGACCGTGGAGCTAGCGGCGAATTCGGAGAGCTCTTCGCTGCACTGCGCCGCTCGCAAGCGGCTTCGTTCTTCGCCTTCTGCCGTCCGGCGAGAGCTGAACTCCAGCGGTCAGTTGCAGCTCTGCCCAACAGCGTGTTCTCGGTTCTGCGGGCAAGCACGCCCTCTTGCCTTGGCCGCGAGAGCAAAGTCCCGAGCGAGCACTCGACTCAGTGCAATGCACCCGGAAGGACGCTCTCGCTCGCCTTTCAAGGAGCGATTCCTAACAGCAGAAGCAGCAGAGGCACAAACTGCACGACGAGAGGGGACAACGTAGAACACGTCTCTGTCCTGGCACATTTGCGTGTGCGATACTTCCCTCCGGCTCTTCGGGCCTTGCGAAGCTCTGTGTACTGCGAGCGCTGCTACTCGCAGCTGAGAAGGACCGTGGAGCTAGCGGCGAATTCGGAGAGCTCTTCGCTGCACTGCGCCGCTCGCAAGCGGCTTCGTTCTTCGCCTTCTGCCGTCCGGCGAGAGCTGAACTCCAGCGGTCAGCTGCAGCTCTGCCCAACAGCGTGTTCTCGGTTCTGCGGGCAAGCACGCCCTCTTGCCTTGGCCGCGAGAGCAAAGTCCCGAGCGAGCACTCGACTCAGTGCAATGCACCCGGAAGGACGCTCTCGCTCGCCTTTCAAGGAGCGATTCCTAACAGCAGAAGCAGCAGAGGCACAAACTGCACGACGAGAGGGGACAACGTAGAACACGTCTCTGTCCTGGCACATTTGCGTGTGCGATACTTCCCTCCGGCTCTTCGGGCCTTGCGAAGCTCTGTGTACTGCGAGCGCTGCTACTCGCAGCTGAGAAGGACCGTGGAGCTAGCGGCGAATTCGGAGAGCTCTTCGCTGCACTGCGCCGCTCGCAAGCGGCTTCGTTCTTCGCCTTCTGCCGTCCGGCGAGAGCTGAACTCCAGCGGTCAGCTGCAGCTCTGCCCAACAGCGTGTTCTCGGTTCTGCGGGCAAGCACGCCCTCTTGCCTTGGCCCCGAGAGCAAAGTCCCGAGCGAGCACTCGACTCAGTGCAATGCACCCGGAAGGACGCTCTCGCTCGCCTTTCAAGGAGCGATTCCTAACAGCAGAAGCAGCAGAGGCACAAACTGCACGACGAGAGGGGACAACGTAGAACACGTCTCTGTCCTGGCACATTTTCGTGTGCGATACTTCCCTCCGGCTCTTCGGGCCTTGCGAAGCTCTGTGTACTGCGAGCGCTGCTACTCGCAGCTGAGAAGGACCGTGGAGCTAGCGGCGAATTCGGAGAGCTCTTCGCTGCACTGCGCCGCTCGCAAGCGGCTTCGTTCTTCGCCTTCTGCCGTCCGGCGAGAGCTGAACTCCAGCGGTCAGTTGCAGCTCTGCCCAACAGCGTGTTCTCGGTTCTGCGGGCAAGCACGCCCTCTTGCCTTGGCCGCGAGAGCAAAGTCCCGAGCGAGCACTCGACTCAGTGCAATGCACCCGGAAGGACGCTCTCGCTCGCCTTTCAAGGAGCGATTCCTAACAGCAGAAGCAGCAGAGGCACAAACTGCACGACGAGAAGGGACAACGTAGAACACGTCTCTGTCCTGGCACATTTTCGTGTGCGATACTTCCCTCCGGCTCTTCGGGCCTTGCGAAGCTCTGTGTACTGCGAGCGCTGCTACTCGCAGCTGAGAAGGACCGTGGAGCTAGCGGCGAATTCGGAGAGCTCTTCGCTGCACTGCGCCGCTCGCAAGCGGCTTCGTTCTTCGCCTTCTGCCGTCCGGCGAGAGCTGAACTCCAGCGGTCAGTTGCAGCTCTGCCCAACAGCGTGTTCTCGGTTCTGCGGGCAAGCACGCCCTCTTGCCTTGGCCGCGAGAGCAAAGTCCCGAGCGAGCACTCGACTCAGTGCAATGCACCCGGAAGGACGCTCTCGCTCGCCTTTCAAGGAGCGATTCCTAACAGCAGAAGCAGCAGAGGCACAAACTGCACGACGAGAGGGACACCGTAGAACACGTCTCTGTCCTGGCACATTTGCGTGTGCGATACTTCCCTCCGGCTCTTCGGGCCTTGCGAAGCTCTGTGTACTGCGAGCGCTGCTACTCGCAGCTGAGAAGGACCGTGGAGCTAGCGGCGAATTCGGAGAGCTCTTCGCTGCACTGCGCCGCTCGCAAGCGGCTTCGTTCTTCGCCTTCTGCCGTCCGGCGAGAGCTGAACTCCAGCGGTCAGTTGCAGCTCTGCCCAACAGCGTGTTCTCGGTTCTGCGGGCAAGCACGCCCTCTTGCCTTGGCCGCGAGAGCAAAGTCCCGAGCGAGCACTCGACTCAGTGCAATGCACCCGGAAGGACGCTCTCGCTCGCCTTTCAAGGAGCGATTCCTAACAGCAGAAGCAGCAGAGGCACAAACTGCACGACGAGAGGGGACAACGTAGAACACGTCTCTGTCCTGGCACATTTTCGTGTGCGATACTTCCCTCCGGCTCTTCGGGCCTTGCGAAGCTCTGTGTACTGCGAGCGCTGCTACTCGCAGCTGAGAAGGACCGTGGAGCTAGCGGCGAATTCGGAGAGCTCTTCGCTGCACTGCGCCGCTCGCAAGCGGCTTCGTTCTTCGCCTTCTGCCGTCCGGCGAGAGCTGAACTCCAGCGGTCAGTTGCAGCTCTGCCCAACAGCGTGTTCTCGGTTCTGCGGGCAAGCACGCCCTCTTGCCTTGGCCGCGAGAGCAAAGTCCCGAGCGAGCACTCGACTCAGTGCAATGCACCCGGAAGGACGCTCTCGCTCGCCTTTCAAGGAGCGATTCCTAACAGCAGAAGCAGCAGAGGCACAAACTGCACGACGAGAGGGGACAACGTAGAACACGTCTCTGTCCTGGCACATTTTCGTGTGCGATACTTCCCTCCGGCTCTTCGGCCTTGCGGAGCTCTGTGTACTGCGAGCGCTGCTACTCGCAGCTGAGAAGGACCGTGGAGCTAGCGGCGAATTCGGAGAGCTCTTCGCTGCACTGCGCCGCTCGCAAGCGGCTTCGTTCTTCGCCTTCTGCCGTCCGGCGAGAGCTGAACTCCAGCGGTCAGTTGCAGCTCTGCCCAACAGCGTGTTCTCGGTTCTGCGGGCAAGCACGCCCTCTTGCCTTGGCCGCGAGAGCAAAGTCCCGAGCGAGCACTCGACTCAGTGCAATGCACCCGGAAGGACGCTCTCGCTCGCCTTTCAAGGAGCGATTCCTAACAGCAGAAGCAGCAGAGGCACAAACTGCACGACGAGAGGGGACACCGTAGAACACGTCTCTGTCCTGGCACATTTGCGTGTGCGATACTTCCCTCCGGCTCTTCGGGCCTTGCGGAGCTCTGTGTACTGCGAGCGCTGCTACTCGCAGCTGAGAAGGACCGTGGAGCTAGCGGCGAATTCGGAGAGCTCTTCGCTGCACTGCGCCGCTCGCAAGCGGCTTCGTTCTTCGCCTTCTGCCGTCCGGCGAGAGCTGAACTCCAGCGGTCAGTTGCAGCTCTGCCCAACAGCGTGTTCTCGGTTCTGCGGGCAAGCACGCCCTCTTGCCTTGGCCGCGAGAGCAAAGTCCCGAGCGAGCACTCGACTCAGTGCAATGCACCCGGAAGGACGCTCTCGCTCGCCTTTCAAGGAGCGATTCCTAACAGCAGAAGCAGCAGAGGCACAAACTGCACGACGAGAGGGGACAACGTAGAACACGTCTCTGTCCTGGCACATTTTCGTGTGCGATACTTCCCTCCGGCTCTTCGGGCCTTGCGGAGCTCTGTGTACTGCGAGCGCTGCTACTCGCAGCTGAGAAGGACCGTGGAGCTAGCGGCGAATTCGGAGAGCTCTTCGCTGCACTGCGCCGCTCGCAAGCGGCTTCGTTCTTCGCCTTCTGCCGTCCGGCGAGAGCTGAACTCCAGCGGTCAGTTGCAGCTCTGCCCAACAGCGTGTTCTCGGTTCTGCGGGCAAGCACGCCCTCTTGCCTTGGCCCGAGAGCAAAGTCCCGAGCGAGCACTCGACTCAGTGCAATGCACCCGGAAGGACGCTCTCGCTCGCCTTTCAAGGAGCGATTCCTAACAGCAGAAGCAGCAGAGGCACAAACTGCACGACGAGAGGGGACAACGTAGAACACGTCTCTGTCCTGGCACATTTGCGTGTGCGATACTTCCCTCCGGCTCTTCGGGCCTTGCGAAGCTCTGTGTACTGCGAGCGCTGCTACTCGCAGCTGAGAAGGACCGTGGAGCTAGCGGCGAATTCGGAGAGCTCTTCGCTGCACTGCGCCGCTCGCAAGCGGCTTCGTTCTTCGCCTTCTGCCGTCCGGCGAGAGCTGAACTCCAGCGGTCAGTTGCAGCTCTGCCCAACAGCGTGTTCTCGGTTCTGCGGGCAAGCACGCCCTCTTGCCTTGGCCGCGAGAGCAAAGTCCCGAGCGAGCACTCGACTCAGTGCAATGCACCCGGAAGGACGCTCTCGCTCGCCTTTCAAGGAGCGATTCCTAACAGCAGAAGCAGCAGAGGCACAAACTGCACGACGAGAGGGGACAACGTAGAACACGTCTCTGTCCTGGCACATTTTCGTGTGCGATACTTCCCTCCGGCTCTTCGGCCTTGCGAAGCTCTGTGTACTGCGAGCGCTGCTACTCGCAGCTGAGAAGGACCGTGGAGCTAGCGGCGAATTCGGAGAGCTCTTCGCTGCACTGCGCCGCTCGCAAGCGGCTTCGTTCTTCGCCTTCTGCCGTCCGGCGAGAGCTGAACTCCAGCGGTCAGTTGCAGCTCTGCCCAACAGCGTGTTCTCGGTTCTGCGGGCAAGCACGCCCTCTTGCCTTGGCCGCGAGAGCAAAGTCCCGAGCGAGCACTCGACTCAGTGCAATGCACCCGGAAGGACGCTCTCGCTCGCCTTTCAAGGAGCGATTCCTAACAGCAGAAGCAGCAGAGGCACAAACTGCACGACGAGAGGGGACAACGTAGAACACGTCTCTGTCCTGGCACATTTTCGTGTGCGATACTTCCCTCCGGCTCTTCGGGCCTTGCGAAGCTCTGTGTACTGCGAGCGCTGCTACTCGCAGCTGAGAAGGACCGTGGAGCTAGCGGCGAATTCGGAGAGCTCTTCGCTGCACTGCGCCGCTCGCAAGCGGCTTCGTTCTTCGCCTTCTGCCGTCCGGCGAGAGCTGAACTCCAGCGGTCAGTTGCAGCTCTGCCCAACAGCGTGTTCTCGGTTCTGCGGGCAAGCACGCCCTCTTGCCTTGGCCGCGAGAGCAAAGTCCCGAGCGAGCACTCGACTCAGTGCAATGCACCCGGAAGGACGCTCTCGCTCGCCTTTCAAGGAGCGATTCCTAACAGCAGAAGCAGCAGAGGCACAAACTGACGACGAGAGGGGACAACGTAGAACACGTCTCTGTCCTGGCACGTTTTCGTGTGCGATACTTCCCTCCGGCTCTTCGGGCCTTGCGAAGCTCTGTGTACTGCGAGCGCTGCTACTCGCAGCTGAGAAGGACCGTGGAGCTAGCGGCGAATTCGGAGAGCTCTTCGCTGCACTGCGCCGCTCGCAAGCGCCTTCGTTCTTCGCCTTCTGCCGTCCGGCGAGAGCTGAACTCCAGCGGTCAGTTGCAGCTCTGCCCAACAGCGTGTTCTCGGTTCTGCGGGCAAGCACGCCCTCTTGCCTTGGCCCGAGAGCAAAGTCCCGAGCGAGCACTCGACTCAGTGCAATGCACCCGGAAGGACGCTCTCGCTCGCCTTTCAAGGAGCGATTCCTAACAGCAGAAGCAGCAGAGGCACAAACTGCACGACGAGAGGGGACAACGTAGAACACGTCTCTGTCCTGGCACATTTTCGTGTGCGATACTTCCCTCCGGCTCTTCGGCCTTGCGAAGCTCTGTGTACTGCGAGCGCTGCTACTCGCAGCTGAGAAGGACCGTGGAGCTAGCGGCGAATTCGGAGAGCTCTTCGCTGCACTGCGCCGCTCGCAAGCGGCTTCGTTCTTCGCCTTCTGCCGTCCGGCGAGAGCTGAACTCCAGCGGTCAGTTGCAGCTCTGCCCAACAGCGTGTTCTCGGTTCTGCGGGCAAGCACGCCCTCTTGCCTTGGCCGCGAGAGCAAAGTCCCGAGCGAGCACTCGACTCAGTGCAATGCACCCGGAAGGACGCTCTCGCTCGCCTTTCAAGGAGCGATTCCTAACAGCAGAAGCAGCAGAGGCACAAACTGCACGACGAGAGGGGACACCGTAGAACACGTCTCTGTCCTGGCACATTTGCGTGTGCGATACTTCCCTCCGGCTCTTCGGGCCTTGCGAAGCTCTGTGTACTGCGAGAGCAGCTACTCGCAGCTGAGAAGGACCGTGGAGCTAGCGGCGAATTCGGAGAGCTCTTCGCTGCACTGCGCCGCTCGCAAGCGGCTTCGTTCTTCGCCTTCTGCCGTCCGGCGAGAGCTGAACTCCAGCGGTCAGTTGCAGCTCTGCCCAACAGCGTGTTCTCGGTTCTGCGGGCAAGCACGCCCTCTTGCCTTGGCCGCGAGAGCAAAGTCCCGAGCGAGCACTCGACTCAGTGCAATGCACCCGGAAGGACGCTCTCGCTCGCCTTTCAAGGAGCGATTCCTAACAGCAGAAGCAGCAGAGGCACAAACTGCACGACGAGAAGGGACAACGTAGAACACGTCTCTGTCCTGGCACATTTTCGTGTGCGATACTTCCCTCCGGCTCTTCGGGCCTTGCGAAGCTCTGTGTACTGCGAGCGCTGCTACTCGCAGCTGAGAAGGACCGTGGAGCTAGCGGCGAATTCGGAGAGCTCTTCGCTGCACTGCGCCGCTCGCAAGCGCCTTCGTTCTTCGCCTTCTGCCGTCCGGCGAGAGCTGAACTCCAGCGGTCAGTTGCAGCTCTGCCCAACAGCGTGTTCTCGGTTCTGCGGGCAAGCACGCCCTCTTGCCTTGGCCGCGAGAGCAAAGTCCCGAGCGAGCACTCGACTCAGTGCAATGCACCCGGAAGGACGCTCTCGCTCGCCTTTCAAGGAGCGATTCCTAACAGCAGAAGCAGCAGAGGCACAAACTGCACGACGAGAGGGGACAACGTAGAACACGTCTCTGTCCTGGCACATTTTCGTGTGCGATACTTCCCTCCGGCTCTTCGGGCCTTGCGAAGCTCTGTGTACTGCGAGCGCTGCTACTCGCAGCTGAGAAGGACCGTGGAGCTAGCGGCGAATTCGGAGAGCTCTTCGCTGCACTGCGCCGCTCGCAAGCGCCTTCGTTCTTCGCCTTCTGCCGTCCGGCGAGAGCTGAACTCCAGCGGTCAGTTGCAGCTCTGCCCAACAGCGTGTTCTCGGTTCTGCGGGCAAGCACGCCCTCTTGCCTTGGCCGCGAGAGCAAAGTCCCGAGCGAGCACTCGACTCAGTGCAATGCACCCGGAAGGACGCTCTCGCTCGCCTTTCAAGGAGCGATTCCTAACAGCAGAAGCAGCAGAGGCACAAACTGCACGACGAGAGGGGACAACGTAGAACACGTCTCTGTCCTGGCACATTTGCGTGTGCGATACTTCCCTCCGGCTCTTCGGGCCTTGCGAAGCTCTGTGTACTGCGAGCGCTGCTACTCGCAGCTGAGAAGGACCGTGGAGCTAGCGGCGAATTCGGAGAGCTCTTCGCTGCACTGCGCCGCTCGCAAGCGGCTTCGTTCTTCGCCTTCTGCCGTCCGGCGAGAGCTGAACTCCAGCGGTCAGTTGCAGCTCTGCCCAACAGCGTGTTCTCGGTTCTGCGGGCAAGCACGCCCTCTTGCCTTGGCCGCGAGAGCAAAGTCCCGAGCGAGCACTCGACTCAGTGCAATGCACCCGGAAGGACGCTCTCGCTCGCCTTTCAAGGAGCGATTCCTAACAGCAGAAGCAGCAGAGGCACAAACTGCACGACGAGAGGGGACAACGTAGAACACGTCTCTGTCCTGGCACATTTTCGTGTGCGATACTTCCCTCCGGCTCTTCGGGCCTTGCGAAGCTCTGTGTACTGCGAGCGCTGCTACTCGCAGCTGAGAAGGACCGTGGAGCTAGCGGCGAATTCGGAGAGCTCTTCGCTGCACTGCGCCGCTCGCAAGCGGCTTCGTTCTTCGCCTTCTGCCGTCCGGCGAGAGCTGAACTCCAGCGGTCAGTTGCAGCTCTGCCCAACAGCGTGTTCTCGGTTCTGCGGGCAAGCACGCCCTCTTGCCTTGGCCGCGAGAGCAAAGTCCCGAGCGAGCACTCGACTCAGTGCAATGCACCCGGAAGGACGCTCTCGCTCGCCTTTCAAGGAGCGATTCCTAACAGCAGAAGCAGCAGAGGCACAAACTGCACGACGAGAAGGGACAACGTAGAACACGTCTCTGTCCTGGCACATTTTCGTGTGCGATACTTCCCTCCGGCTCTTCGGGCCTTGCGAAGCTCTGTGTACTGCGAGCGCTGCTACTCGCAGCTGAGAAGGACCGTGGAGCTAGCGGCGAATTCGGAGAGCTCTTCGCTGCACTGCGCCGCTCGCAAGCGGCTTCGTTCTTCGCCTTCTGCCGTCCGGCGAGAGCTGAACTCCAGCGGTCAGTTGCAGCTCTGCCCAACAGCGTGTTCTCGGTTCTGCGGGCAAGCACGCCCTCTTGCCTTGGCCCCGAGAGCAAAGTCCCGAGCGAGCACTCGACTCAGTGCAATGCACCCGGAAGGACGCTCTCGCTCGCCTTTCAAGGAGCGATTCCTAACAGCAGAAGCAGCAGAGGCACAAACTGCACGACGAGAGGGGACAACGTAGAACACGTCTCTGTCCTGGCACATTTTCGTGTGCGATACTTCCCTCCGGCTCTTCGGGCCTTGCGAAGCTCTGTGTACTGCGAGCGCTGCTACTCGCAGCTGAGAAGGACCGTGGAGCTAGCGGCGAATTCGGAGAGCTCTTCGCTGCACTGCGCCGCTCGCAAGCGGCTTCGTTCTTCGCCTTCTGCCGTCCGGCGAGAGCTGAACTCCAGCGGTCAGTTGCAGCTCTGCCCAACAGCGTGTTCTCGGTTCTGCGGGCAAGCACGCCCTCTTGCCTTGGCCGCGAGAGCAAAGTCCCGAGCGAGCACTCGACTCAGTGCAATGCACCCGGAAGGACGCTCTCGCTCGCCTTTCAAGGAGCGATTCCTAACAGCAGAAGCAGCAGAGGCACAAACTGCACGACGAGAAGGGACAACGTAGAACACGTCTCTGTCCTGGCACATTTTCGTGTGCGATACTTCCCTCCGGCTCTTCGGGCCTTGCGAAGCTCTGTGTACTGCGAGCGCTGCTACTCGCATCTGAGAAGGACCGTGGAGCTAGCGGCGAATTCGGAGAGCTCTTCGCTGCACTGCGCCGCTCGCAAGCGGCTTCGTTCTTCGCCTTCTGCCGTCCGGCGAGAGCTGAACTCCAGCGGTCAGTTGCAGCTCTGCCCAACAGCGTGTTCTCGGTTCTGCGGGCAAGCACGCCCTCTTGCCTTGGCCCCGAGAGCAAAGTCCCGAGCGAGCACTCGACTCAGTGCAATGCACCCGGAAGGACGCTCTCGCTCGCCTTTCAAGGAGCGATTCCTAACAGCAGAAGCAGCAGAGGCACAAACTGCACGACGAGAAGGGACAACGAAGAACACGTCTCTGTCCTGGCACATTTTCGTGTGCGATACTTCCCTCCGGCTCTTCGGGCCTTGCGAAGCTCTGTGTACTGCGAGCGCTGCTACTCGCAGCTGAGAAGGACCGTGGAGCTAGCGGCGAATTCGGAGAGCTCTTCGCTGCACTGCGCCGCTCGCAAGCGCCTTCGTTCTTCGCCTTCTGCCGTCCGGCGAGAGCTGAACTCCAGCGGTCAGTTGCAGCTCTGCCCAACAGCGTGTTCTCGGTTCTGCGGGCAAGCACGCCCTCTTGCCTTGGCCGCGAGAGCAAAGTCCCGAGCGAGCACTCGACTCAGTGCAATGCACCCGGAAGGACGCTCTCGCTCGCCTTTCAAGGAGCGATTCCTAACAGCAGAAGCAGCAGAGGCACAAACTGCACGACGAGAGGGGACAACGTAGAACACGTCTCTGTCCTGGCACATTTTCGTGTGCGATACTTCCCTCCGGCTCTTCGGGCCTTGCGAAGCTCTGTGTACTGCGAGCGCTGCTACTCGCAGCTGAGAAGGACCGTGGAGCTAGCGGCGAATTCGGAGAGCTCTTCGCTGCACTGCGCCGCTCGCAAGCGGCTTCGTTCTTCGCCTTCTGCCGTCCGGCGAGAGCTGAACTCCAGCGGTCAGTTGCAGCTCTGCCCAACAGCGTGTTCTCGGTTCTGCGGGCAAGCACGCCCTCTTGCCTTGGCCGCGAGAGCAAAGTCCCGAGCGAGCACTCGACTCAGTGCAATGCACCCGGAAGGACGCTCTCGCTCGCCTTTCAAGGAGCGATTCCTAACAGCAGAAGCAGCAGAGGCACAAACTGCACGACGAGAGGGGACAACGTAGAACACGTCTCTGTCCTGGCACATTTTCGTGTGCGATACTTCCCTCCGGCTCTTCGGGCCTTGCGAAGCTCTGTGTACTGCGAGCGCTGCTACTCGCAGCTGAGAAGGACCGTGGAGCTAGCGGCGAATTCGGAGAGCTCTTCGCTGCACTGCGCCGCTCGCAAGCGGCTTCGTTCTTCGCCTTCTGCCGTCCGGCGAGAGCTGAACTCCAGCGGTCAGTTGCAGCTCTGCCCAACAGCGTGTTCTCGGTTCTGCGGGCAAGCACGCCCTCTTGCCTTGGCCGCGAGAGCAAAGTCCCGAGCGAGCACTCGACTCAGTGCAATGCACCCGGAAGGACGCTCTCGCTCGCCTTTCAAGGAGCGATTCCTAACAGCAGAAGCAGCAGAGGCACAAACTGGACGACGAGAGGGGACAACGTAGAACACGTCTCTGTCCTGGCACATTTTCGTGTGCGATACTTCCCTCCGGCTCTTCGGGCCTTGCGAAGCTCTGTGTACTGCGAGCGCTGCTACTCGCAGCTGAGAAGGACCGTGGAGCTAGCGGCGAATTCGGAGAGCTCTTCGCTGCACTGCGCCGCTCGCAAGCGGCTTCGTTCTTCGCCTTCTGCCGTCCGGCGAGAGCTGAACTCCAGCGGTCAGTTGCAGCTCTGCCCAACAGCGTGTTCTCGGTTCTGCGGGCAAGCACGCCCTCTTGCCTTGGCCCCGAGAGCAAAGTCCCGAGCGAGCACTCGACTCAGTGCAATGCACCCGGAAGGACGCTCTCGCTCGCCTTTCAAGGAGCGATTCCTAACAGCAGAAGCAGCAGAGGCACAAACTGCACGACGAGAGGGGACAACGTAGAACACGTCTCTGTCCTGGCACATTTTCGTGTGCGATACTTCCCTCCGGCTCTTCGGGCCTTGCGAAGCTCTGTGTACTGCGAGCGCTGCTACTCGCAGCTGAGAAGGACCGTGGAGCTAGCGGCGAATTCGGAGAGCTCTTCGCTGCACTGCGCCGCTCGCAAGCGGCTTCGTTCTTCGCCTTCTGCCGTCCGGCGAGAGCTGAACTCCAGCGGTCAGTTGCAGCTCTGCCCAACAGCGTGTTCTCGGTTCTGCGGGCAAGCACGCCCTCTTGCCTTGGCCGCGAGAGCAAAGTCCCGAGCGAGCACTCGACTCAGTGCAATGCACCCGGAAGGACGCTCTCGCTCGCCTTTCAAGGAGCGATTCCTAACAGCAGAAGCAGCAGAGGCACAAACTGCACGACGAGAGGGGACACCGTAGAACACGTCTCTGTCCTGGCACATTTGCGTGTGCGATACTTCCCTCCGGCTCTTCGGGCCTTGCGAAGCTCTGTGTACTGCGAGAGCAGCTACTCGCAGCTGAGAAGGACCGTGGAGCTAGCGGCGAATTCGGAGAGCTCTTCGCTGCACTGCGCCGCTCGCAAGCGGCTTCGTTCTTCGCCTTCTGCCGTCCGGCGAGAGCTGAACTCCAGCGGTCAGTTGCAGCTCTGCCCAACAGCGTGTTCTCGGTTCTGCGGGCAAGCACGCCCTCTTGCCTTGGCCGCGAGAGCAAAGTCCCGAGCGAGCACTCGACTCAGTGCAATGCACCCGGAAGGACGCTCTCGCTCGCCTTTCAAGGAGCGATTCCTAACAGCAGAAGCAGCAGAGGCACAAACTGCACGACGAGAGGGGACAACGTAGAACACGTCTCTGTCCTGGCACATTTTCGTGTGCGATACTTCCCTCCGGCTCTTCGGGCCTTGCGAAGCTCTGTGTACTGCGAGCGCTGCTACTCGCAGCTGAGAAGGACCGTGGAGCTAGCGGCGAATTCGGAGAGCTCTTCGCTGCACTGCGCCGCTCGCAAGCGGCTTCGTTCTTCGCCTTCTGCCGTCCGGCGAGAGCTGAACTCCAGCGGTCAGTTGCAGCTCTGCCCAACAGCGTGTTCTCGGTTCTGCGGGCAAGCACGCCCTCTTGCCTTGGCCGCGAGAGCAAAGTCCCGAGCGAGCACTCGACTCAGTGCAATGCACCCGGAAGGACGCTCTCGCTCGCCTTTCAAGGAGCGATTCCTAACAGCAGAAGCAGCAGAGGCACAAACTGCACGACGAGAGGGGACACCGTAGAACACGTCTCTGTCCTGGCACATTTGCGTGTGCGATACTTCCCTCCGGCTCTTCGGGCCTTGCGAAGCTCTGTGTACTGCGAGAGCAGCTACTCGCAGCTGAGAAGGACCGTGGAGCTAGCGGCGAATTCGGAGAGCTCTTCGCTGCACTGCGCCGCTCGCAAGCGGCTTCGTTCTTCGCCTTCTGCCGTCCGGCGAGAGCTGAACTCCAGCGGTCAGTTGCAGCTCTGCCCAACAGCGTGTTCTCGGTTCTGCGGGCAAGCACGCCCTCTTGCCTTGGCCGCGAGAGCAAAGTCCCGAGCGAGCACTCGACTCAGTGCAATGCACCCGGAAGGACGCTCTCGCTCGCCTTTCAAGGAGCGATTCCTAACAGCAGAAGCAGCAGAGGCACAAACTGGACGACGAGAGGGGACAACGTAGAACACGTCTCTGTCCTGGCACATTTTCGTGTGCGATACTTCCCTCCGGCTCTTCGGGCCTTGCGAAGCTCTGTGTACTGCGAGCGCTGCTACTCGCAGCTGAGAAGGACCGTGGAGCTAGCGGCGAATTCGGAGAGCTCTTCGCTGCACTGCGCCGCTCGCAAGCGGCTTCGTTCTTCGCCTTCTGCCGTCCGGCGAGAGCTGAACTCCAGCGGTCAGTTGCAGCTCTGCCCAACAGCGTGTTCTCGGTTCTGCGGGCAAGCACGCCCTCTTGCCTTGGCCGCGAGAGCAAAGTCCCGAGCGAGCACTCGACTCAGTGCAATGCACCCGGAAGGACGCTCTCGCTCGCCTTTCAAGGAGCGATTCCTAACAGCAGAAGCAGCAGAGGCACAAACTGCACGACGAGAGGGGACAACGTAGAACACGTCTCTGTCCTGGCACATTTTCGTGTGCGATACTTCCCTCCGGCTCTTCGGGCCTTGCGAAGCTCTGTGTACTGCGAGCGCTGCTACTCGCAGCTGAGAAGGACCGTGGAGCTAGCGGCGAATTCGGAGAGCTCTTCGCTGCACTGCGCCGCTCGCAAGCGGCTTCGTTCTTCGCCTTCTGCCGTCCGGCGAGAGCTGAACTCCAGCGGTCAGTTGCAGCTCTGCCCAACAGCGTGTTCTCGGTTCTGCGGGCAAGCACGCCCTCTTGCCTTGGCCGCGAGAGCAAAGTCCCGAGCGAGCACTCGACTCAGTGCAATGCACCCGGAAGGACGCTCTCGCTCGCCTTTCAAGGAGCGATTCCTAACAGCAGAAGCAGCAGAGGCACAAACTGCACGACGAGAGGGGACAACGTAGAACACGTCTCTGTCCTGGCACATTTTCGTGTGCGATACTTCCCTCCGGCTCTTCGGGCCTTGCGAAGCTCTGTGTACTGCGAGCGCTGCTACTCGCAGCTGAGAAGGACCGTGGAGCTAGCGGCGAATTCGGAGAGCTCTTCGCTGCACTGCGCCGCTCGCAAGCGGCTTCGTTCTTCGCCTTCTGCCGTCCGGCGAGAGCTGAACTCCAGCGGTCAGTTGCAGCTCTGCCCAACAGCGTGTTCTCGGTTCTGCGGGCAAGCACGCCCTCTTGCCTTGGCCGCGAGAGCAAAGTCCCGAGCGAGCACTCGACTCAGTGCAATGCACCCGGAAGGACGCTCTCGCTCGCCTTTCAAGGAGCGATTCCTAACAGCAGAAGCAGCAGAGGCACAAACTGCACGACGAGAGGGGACAACGTAGAACACGTCTCTGTCCTGGCACATTTTCGTGTGCGATACTTCCCTCCGGCTCTTCGGGCCTTGCGAAGCTCTGTGTACTGCGAGCGCTGCTACTCGCAGCTGAGAAGGACCGTGGAGCTAGCGGCGAATTCGGAGAGCTCTTCGCTGCACTGCGCCGCTCGCAAGCGGCTTCGTTCTTCGCCTTCTGCCGTCCGGCGAGAGCTGAACTCCAGCGGTCAGTTGCAGCTCTGCCCAACAGCGTGTTCTCGGTTCTGCGGGCAAGCACGCCCTCTTGCCTTGGCCGCGAGAGCAAAGTCCCGAGCGAGCACTCGACTCAGTGCAATGCACCCGGAAGGACGCTCTCGCTCGCCTTTCAAGGAGCGATTCCTAACAGCAGAAGCAGCAGAGGCACAAACTGCACGACGAGAGGGGACAACGTAGAACACGTCTCTGTCCTGGCACATTTTCGTGTGCGATACTTCCCTCCGGCTCTTCGGGCCTTGCGAAGCTCTGTGTACTGCGAGCGCTGCTACTCGCAGCTGAGAAGGACCGTGGAGCTAGCGGCGAATTCGGAGAGCTCTTCGCTGCACTGCGCCGCTCGCAAGCGGCTTCGTTCTTCGCCTTCTGCCGTCCGGCGAGAGCTGAACTCCAGCGGTCAGTTGCAGCTCTGCCCAACAGCGTGTTCTCGGTTCTGCGGGCAAGCACGCCCTCTTGCCTTGGCCCCGAGAGCAAAGTCCCGAGCGAGCACTCGACTCAGTGCAATGCACCCGGAAGGACGCTCTCGCTCGCCTTTCAAGGAGCGATTCCTAACAGCAGAAGCAGCAGAGGCACAAACTGCACGACGAGAGGGGACAACGTAGAACACGTCTCTGTCCTGGCACATTTTCGTGTGCGATACTTCCCTCCGGCTCTTCGGGCCTTGCGAAGCTCTGTGTACTGCGAGCGCTGCTACTCGCAGCTGAGAAGGACCGTGGAGCTAGCGGCGAATTCGGAGAGCTCTTCGCTGCACTGCGCCGCTCGCAAGCGGCTTCGTTCTTCGCCTTCTGCCGTCCGGCGAGAGCTGAACTCCAGCGGTCAGTTGCAGCTCTGCCCAACAGCGTGTTCTCGGTTCTGCGGGCAAGCACGCCCTCTTGCCTTGGCCCCGAGAGCAAAGTCCCGAGCGAGCACTCGACTCAGTGCAATGCACCCGGAAGGACGCTCTCGCTCGCCTTTCAAGGAGCGATTCCTAACAGCAGAAGCAGCAGAGGCACAAACTGCACGACGAGAGGGGACAACGTAGAACACGTCTCTGTCCTGGCACATTTTCGTGTGCGATACTTCCCTCCGGCTCTTCGGGCCTTGCGAAGCTCTGTGTACTGCGAGCGCTGCTACTCGCAGCTGAGAAGGACCGTGGAGCTAGCGGCGAATTCGGAGAGCTCTTCGCTGCACTGCGCCGCTCGCAAGCGGCTTCGTTCTTCGCCTTCTGCCGTCCGGCGAGAGCTGAACTCCAGCGGTCAGTTGCAGCTCTGCCCAACAGCGTGTTCTCGGTTCTGCGGGCAAGCACGCCCTCTTGCCTTGGCCGCGAGAGCAAAGTCCCGAGCGAGCACTCGACTCAGTGCAATGCACCCGGAAGGACGCTCTCGCTCGCCTTTCAAGGAGCGATTCCTAACAGCAGAAGCAGCAGAGGCACAAACTGCACGACGAGAAGGGACAACGTAGAACACGTCTCTGTCCTGGCACATTTTCGTGTGCGATACTTCCCTCCGGCTCTTCGGGCCTTGCGAAGCTCTGTGTACTGCGAGCGCTGCTACTCGCATCTGAGAAGGACCGTGGAGCTAGCGGCGAATTCGGAGAGCTCTTCGCTGCACTGCGCCGCTCGCAAGCGGCTTCGTTCTTCGCCTTCTGCCGTCCGGCGAGAGCTGAACTCCAGCGGTCAGTTGCAGCTCTGCCCAACAGCGTGTTCTCGGTTCTGCGGGCAAGCACGCCCTCTTGCCTTGGCCCCGAGAGCAAAGTCCCGAGCGAGCACTCGACTCAGTGCAATGCACCCGGAAGGACGCTCTCGCTCGCCTTTCAAGGAGCGATTCCTAACAGCAGAAGCAGCAGAGGCACAAACTGCACGACGAGAGGGGACAACGTAGAACACGTCTCTGTCCTGGCACATTTTCGTGTGCGATACTTCCCTCCGGCTCTTCGGGCCTTGCGAAGCTCTGTGTACTGCGAGCGCTGCTACTCGCAGCTGAGAAGGACCGTGGAGCTAGCGGCGAATTCGGAGAGCTCTTCGCTGCACTGCGCCGCTCGCAAGCGGCTTCGTTCTTCGCCTTCTGCCGTCCGGCGAGAGCTGAACTCCAGCGGTCAGTTGCAGCTCTGCCCAACAGCGTGTTCTCGGTTCTGCGGGCAAGCACGCCCTCTTGCCTTGGCCGCGAGAGCAAAGTCCCGAGCGAGCACTCGACTCAGTGCAATGCACCCGGAAGGACGCTCTCGCTCGCCTTTCAAGGAGCGATTCCTAACAGCAGAAGCAGCAGAGGCACAAACTGCACGACGAGAAGGGACAACGTAGAACACGTCTCTGTCCTGGCACATTTTCGTGTGCGATACTTCCCTCCGGCTCTTCGGGCCTTGCGAAGCTCTGTGTACTGCGAGCGCTGCTACTCGCATCTGAGAAGGACCGTGGAGCTAGCGGCGAATTCGGAGAGCTCTTCGCTGCACTGCGCCGCTCGCAAGCGGCTTCGTTCTTCGCCTTCTGCCGTCCGGCGAGAGCTGAACTCCAGCGGTCAGTTGCAGCTCTGCCCAACAGCGTGTTCTCGGTTCTGCGGGCAAGCACGCCCTCTTGCCTTGGCCCCGAGAGCAAAGTCCCGAGCGAGCACTCGACTCAGTGCAATGCACCCGGAAGGACGCTCTCGCTCGCCTTTCAAGGAGCGATTCCTAACAGCAGAAGCAGCAGAGGCACAAACTGCACGACGAGAAGGGACAACGAAGAACACGTCTCTGTCCTGGCACATTTTCGTGTGCGATACTTCCCTCCGGCTCTTCGGGCCTTGCGAAGCTCTGTGTACTGCGAGCGCTGCTACTCGCAGCTGAGAAGGACCGTGGAGCTAGCGGCGAATTCGGAGAGCTCTTCGCTGCACTGCGCCGCTCGCAAGCGCCTTCGTTCTTCGCCTTCTGCCGTCCGGCGAGAGCTGAACTCCAGCGGTCAGTTGCAGCTCTGCCCAACAGCGTGTTCTCGGTTCTGCGGGCAAGCACGCCCTCTTGCCTTGGCCGCGAGAGCAAAGTCCCGAGCGAGCACTCGACTCAGTGCAATGCACCCGGAAGGACGCTCTCGCTCGCCTTTCAAGGAGCGATTCCTAACAGCAGAAGCAGCAGAGGCACAAACTGCACGACGAGAGGGGACAACGTAGAACACGTCTCTGTCCTGGCACATTTGCGTGTGCGATACTTCCCTCCGGCTCTTCGGGCCTTGCGAAGCTCTGTGTACTGCGAGAGCAGCTACTCGCAGCTGAGAAGGACCGTGGAGCTAGCGGCGAATTCGGAGAGCTCTTCGCTGCACTGCGCCGCTCGCAAGCGGCTTCGTTCTTCGCCTTCTGCCGTCCGGCGAGACCTGAACTCCAGCGGTCAGTTGCAGCTCTGCCCAACAGCGTGTTCTCGGTTCTGCGGGCAAGCACGCCCTCTTGCCTTGGCCGCGAGAGCAAAGTCCCGAGCGAGCACTCGACTCAGTGCAATGCACCCGGAAGGACGCTCTCGCTCGCCTTTCAAGGAGCGATTCCTAACAGCAGAAGCAGCAGAGGCACAAACTGCACGACGAGAGGGGACACCGTAGAACACGTCTCTGTCCTGGCACATTTGCGTGTGCGATACTTCCCTCCGGCTCTTCGGGCCTTGCGAAGCTCTGTGTACTGCGAGCGCTGCTACTCGCAGCTGAGAAGGACCGTGGAGCTAGCGGCGAATTCGGAGAGCTCTTCGCTGCACTGCGCCGCTCGCAAGCGGCTTCGTTCTTCGCCTTCTGCCGTCCGGCGAGAGCTGAACTCCAGCGGTCAGTTGCAGCTCTGCCCAACAGCGTGTTCTCGGTTCTGCGGGCAAGCACGCCCTCTTGCCTTGGCCCCGAGAGCAAAGTCCCGAGCGAGCACTCGACTCAGTGCAATGCACCCGGAAGGACGCTCTCGCTCGCCTTTCAAGGAGCGATTCCTAACAGCAGAAGCAGCAGAGGCACAAACTGCACGACGAGAGGGGACACCGTAGAACACGTCTCTGTCCTGGCACATTTGCGTGTGCGATACTTCCCTCCGGCTCTTCGGGCCTTGCGAAGCTCTGTGTACTGCGAGAGCAGCTACTCGCAGCTGAGAAGGACCGTGGAGCTAGCGGCGAATTCGGAGAGCTCTTCGCTGCACTGCGCCGCTCGCAAGCGGCTTCGTTCTTCGCCTTCTGCCGTCCGGCGAGAGCTGAACTCCAGCGGTCAGTTGCAGCTCTGCCCAACAGCGTGTTCTCGGTTCTGCGGGCAAGCACGCCCTCTTGCCTTGGCCGCGAGAGCAAAGTCCCGAGCGAGCACTCGACTCAGTGCAATGCACCCGGAAGGACGCTCTCGCTCGCCTTTCAAGGAGCGATTCCTAACAGCAGAAGCAGCAGAGGCACAAACTGCACGACGAGAGGGGACAACGTAGAACACGTCTCTGTCCTGGCACATTTTCGTGTGCGATACTTCCCTCCGGCTCTTCGGGCCTTGCGAAGCTCTGTGTACTGCGAGCGCTGCTACTCGCAGCTGAGAAGGACCGTGGAGCTAGCGGCGAATTCGGAGAGCTCTTCGCTGCACTGCGCCGCTCGCAAGCGGCTTCGTTCTTCGCCTTCTGCCGTCCGGCGAGAGCTGAACTCCAGCGGTCAGTTGCAGCTCTGCCCAACAGCGTGTTCTCGGTTCTGCGGGCAAGCACGCCCTCTTGCCTTGGCCGCGAGAGCAAAGTCCCGAGCGAGCACTCGACTCAGTGCAATGCACCCGGAAGGACGCTCTCGCTCGCCTTTCAAGGAGCGATTCCTAACAGCAGAAGCAGCAGAGGCACAAACTGCACGACGAGAGGGGACAACGTAGAACACGTCTCTGTCCTGGCACATTTGCGTGTGCGATACTTCCCTCCGGCTCTTCGGGCCTTGCGAAGCTCTGTGTACTGCGAGCGCTGCTACTCGCAGCTGAGAAGGACCGTGGAGCTAGCGGCGAATTCGGAGAGCTCTTCGCTGCACTGCGCCGCTCGCAAGCGCCTTCGTTCTTCGCCTTCTGCCGTCCGGCGAGAGCTGAACTCCAGCGGTCAGTTGCAGCTCTGCCCAACAGCGTGTTCTCGGTTCTGCGGGCAAGCACGCCCTCTTGCCTTGGCCGCGAGAGCAAAGTCCCGAGCGAGCACTCGACTCAGTGCAATGCACCCGGAAGGACGCTCTCGCTCGCCTTTCAAGGAGCGATTCCTAACAGCAGAAGCAGCAGAGGCACAAACTGCACGACGAGAGGGGACAACGTAGAACACGTCTCTGTCCTGGCACATTTTCGTGTGCGATACTTCCCTCCGGCTCTTCGGGCCTTGCGAAGCTCTGTGTACTGCGAGCGCTGCTACTCTCAGCTGAGAAGGACCGTGGAGCTAGCGGCGAATTCGGAGAGCTCTTCGCTGCACTGCGCCGCTCGCAAGCGCCTTCGTTCTTCGCCTTCTGCCGTCCGGCGAGAGCTGAACTCCAGCGGTCAGTTGCAGCTCTGCCCAACAGCGTGTTCTCGGTTCTGCGGGCAAGCACGCCCTCTTGCCTTGGCCGCGAGAGCAAAGTCCCGAGCGAGCACTCGACTCAGTGCAATGCACCCGGAAGGACGCTCTCGCTCGCCTTTCAAGGAGCGATTCCTAACAGCAGAAGCAGCAGAGGCACAAACTGCACGACGAGAGGGGACAACGTAGAACACGTCTCTGTCCTGGCACATTTTCGTGTGCGATACTTCCCTCCGGCTCTTCGGGCCTTGCGAAGCTCTGTGTACTGCGAGCGCTGCTACTCGCAGCTGAGAAGGACCGTGGAGCTAGCGGCGAATTCGGAGAGCTCTTCGCTGCACTGCGCCGCTCGCAAGCGCCTTCGTTCTTCGCCTTCTGCCGTCCGGCGAGAGCTGAACTCCAGCGGTCAGTTGCAGCTCTGCCCAACAGCGTGTTCTCGGTTCTGCGGGCAAGCACGCCCTCTTGCCTTGGCCGCGAGAGCAAAGTCCCGAGCGAGCACTCGACTCAGTGCAATGCACCCGGAAGGACGCTCTCGCTCGCCTTTCAAGGAGCGATTCCTAACAGCAGAAGCAGCAGAGGCACAAACTGCACGACGAGAGGGGACAACGTAGAACACGTCTCTGTCCTGGCACATTTTCGTGTGCGATACTTCCCTCCGGCTCTTCGGGCCTTGCGAAGCTCTGTGTACTGCGAGCGCTGCTACTCGCAGCTGAGAAGGACCGTGGAGCTAGCGGCGAATTCGGAGAGCTCTTCGCTGCACTGCGCCGCTCGCAAGCGGCTTCGTTCTTCGCCTTCTGCCGTCCGGCGAGAGCTGAACTCCAGCGGTCAGTTGCAGCTCTGCCCAACAGCGTGTTCTCGGTTCTGCGGGCAAGCACGCCCTCTTGCCTTGGCCCCGAGAGCAAAGTCCCGAGCGAGCACTCGACTCAGTGCAATGCACCCGGAAGGACGCTCTCGCTCGCCTTTCAAGGAGCGATTCCTAACAGCAGAAGCAGCAGAGGCACAAACTGCACGACGAGAGGGGACAACGTAGAACACGTCTCTGTCCTGGCACATTTTCGTGTGCGATACTTCCCTCCGGCTCTTCGGGCCTTGCGAAGCTCTGTGTACTGCGAGCGCTGCTACTCGCAGCTGAGAAGGACCGTGGAGCTAGCGGCGAATTCGGAGAGCTCTTCGCTGCACTGCGCCGCTCGCAAGCGGCTTCGTTCTTCGCCTTCTGCCGTCCGGCGAGAGCTGAACTCCAGCGGTCAGTTGCAGCTCTGCCCAACAGCGTGTTCTCGGTTCTGCGGGCAAGCACGCCCTCTTGCCTTGGCCGCGAGAGCAAAGTCCCGAGCGAGCACTCGACTCAGTGCAATGCACCCGGAAGGACGCTCTCGCTCGCCTTTCAAGGAGCGATTCCTAACAGCAGAAGCAGCAGAGGCACAAACTGCACGACGAGAGGGGACAACGTAGAACACGTCTCTGTCCTGGCACATTTTCGTGTGCGATACTTCCCTCCGGCTCTTCGGGCCTTGCGAAGCTCTGTGTACTGCGAGCGCTGCTACTCGCAGCTGAGAAGGACCGTGGAGCTAGCGGCGAATTCGGAGAGCTCTTCGCTGCACTGCGCCGCTCGCAAGCGCCTTCGTTCTTCGCCTTCTGCCGTCCGGCGAGAGCTGAACTCCAGCGGTCAGTTGCAGCTCTGCCCAACAGCGTGTTCTCGGTTCTGCGGGCAAGCACGCCCTCTTGCCTTGGCCGCGAGAGCAAAGTCCCGAGCGAGCACTCGACTCAGTGCAATGCACCCGGAAGGACGCTCTCGCTCGCCTTTCAAGGAGCGATTCCTAACAGCAGAAGCAGCAGAGGCACAAACTGCACGACGAGAGGGGACAACGTAGAACACGTCTCTGTCCTGGCACATTTTCGTGTGCGATACTTCCCTCCGGCTCTTCGGGCCTTGCGAAGCTCTGTGTACTGCGAGCGCTGCTACTCGCAGCTGAGAAGGACCGTGGAGCTAGCGGCGAATTCGGAGAGCTCTTCGCTGCACTGCGCCGCTCGCAAGCGGCTTCGTTCTTCGCCTTCTGCCGTCCGGCGAGAGCTGAACTCCAGCGGTCAGTTGCAGCTCTGCCCAACAGCGTGTTCTCGGTTCTGCGGGCAAGCACGCCCTCTTGCCTTGGCCCCGAGAGCAAAGTCCCGAGCGAGCACTCGACTCAGTGCAATGCACCCGGAAGGACGCTCTCGCTCGCCTTTCAAGGAGCGATTCCTAACAGCAGAAGCAGCAGAGGCACAAACTGCACGACGAGAGGGGACAACGTAGAACACGTCTCTGTCCTGGCACATTTGCGTGTGCGATACTTCCCTCCGGCTCTTCGGGCCTTGCGAAGCTCTGTGTACTGCGAGCGCTGCTACTCGCAGCTGAGAAGGACCGTGGAGCTAGCGGCGAATTCGGAGAGCTCTTCGCTGCACTGCGCCGCTCGCAAGCGGCTTCGTTCTTCGCCTTCTGCCGTCCGGCGAGAGCTGAACTCCAGCGGTCAGTTGCAGCTCTGCCCAACAGCGTGTTCTCGGTTCTGCGGGCAAGCACGCCCTCTTGCCTTGGCCGCGAGAGCAAAGTCCCGAGCGAGCACTCGACTCAGTGCAATGCACCCGGAAGGACGCTCTCGCTCGCCTTTCAAGGAGCGATTCCTAACAGCAGAAGCAGCAGAGGCACAAACTGCACGACGAGAAGGGACAACGTAGAACACGTCTCTGTCCTGGCACATTTTCGTGTGCGATACTTCCCTCCGGCTCTTCGGGCCTTGCGAAGCTCTGTGTACTGCGAGCGCTGCTACTCGCATCTGAGAAGGACCGTGGAGCTAGCGGCGAATTCGGAGAGCTCTTCGCTGCACTGCGCCGCTCGCAAGCGGCTTCGTTCTTCGCCTTCTGCCGTCCGGCGAGAGCTGAACTCCAGCGGTCAGTTGCAGCTCTGCCCAACAGCGTGTTCTCGGTTCTGCGGGCAAGCACGCCCTCTTGCCTTGGCCCCGAGAGCAAAGTCCCGAGCGAGCACTCGACTCAGTGCAATGCACCCGGAAGGACGCTCTCGCTCGCCTTTCAAGGAGCGATTCCTAACAGCAGAAGCAGCAGAGGCACAAACTGCACGACGAGAAGGGACAACGAAGAACACGTCTCTGTCCTGGCACATTTTCGTGTGCGATACTTCCCTCCGGCTCTTCGGGCCTTGCGAAGCTCTGTGTACTGCGAGCGCTGCTACTCGCAGCTGAGAAGGACCGTGGAGCTAGCGGCGAATTCGGAGAGCTCTTCGCTGCACTGCGCCGCTCGCAAGCGCCTTCGTTCTTCGCCTTCTGCCGTCCGGCGAGAGCTGAACTCCAGCGGTCAGTTGCAGCTCTGCCCAACAGCGTGTTCTCGGTTCTGCGGGCAAGCACGCCCTCTTGCCTTGGCCGCGAGAGCAAAGTCCCGAGCGAGCACTCGACTCAGTGCAATGCACCCGGAAGGACGCTCTCGCTCGCCTTTCAAGGAGCGATTCCTAACAGCAGAAGCAGCAGAGGCACAAACTGCACGACGAGAGGGGACAACGTAGAACACGTCTCTGTCCTGGCACATTTGCGTGTGCGATACTTCCCTCCGGCTCTTCGGGCCTTGCGAAGCTCTGTGTACTGCGAGCGCTGCTACTCGCAGCTGAGAAGGACCGTGGAGCTAGCGGCGAATTCGGAGAGCTCTTCGCTGCACTGCGCCGCTCGCAAGCGGCTTCGTTCTTCGCCTTCTGCCGTCCGGCGAGAGCTGAACTCCAGCGGTCAGTTGCAGCTCTGCCCAACAGCGTGTTCTCGGTTCTGCGGGCAAGCACGCCCTCTTGCCTTGGCCGCGAGAGCAAAGTCCCGAGCGAGCACTCGACTCAGTGCAATGCACCCGGAAGGACGCTCTCGCTCGCCTTTCAAGGAGCGATTCCTAACAGCAGAAGCAGCAGAGGCACAAACTGCACGACGAGAAGGGACAACGTAGAACACGTCTCTGTCCTGGCACATTTTCGTGTGCGATACTTCCCTCCGGCTCTTCGGGCCTTGCGAAGCTCTGTGTACTGCGAGCGCTGCTACTCGCAGCTGAGAAGGACCGTGGAGCTAGCGGCGAATTCGGAGAGCTCTTCGCTGCACTGCGCCGCTCGCAAGCGGCTTCGTTCTTCGCCTTCTGCCGTCCGGCGAGAGCTGAACTCCAGCGGTCAGTTGCAGCTCTGCCCAACAGCGTGTTCTCGGTTCTGCGGGCAAGCACGCCCTCTTGCCTTGGCCCCGAGAGCAAAGTCCCGAGCGAGCACTCGACTCAGTGCAATGCACCCGGAAGGACGCTCTCGCTCGCCTTTCAAGGAGCGATTCCTAACAGCAGAAGCAGCAGAGGCACAAACTGCACGACGAGAAGGGACAACGTAGAACACGTCTCTGTCCTGGCACATTTTCGTGTGCGATACTTCCCTCCGGCTCTTCGGGCCTTGCGAAGCTCTGTGTACTGCGAGCGCTGCTACTCGCAGCTGAGAAGGACCGTGGAGCTAGCGGCGAATTCGGAGAGCTCTTCGCTGCACTGCGCCGCTCGCAAGCGGCTTCGTTCTTCGCCTTCTGCCGTCCGGCGAGAGCTGAACTCCAGCGGTCAGTTGCAGCTCTGCCCAACAGCGTGTTCTCGGTTCTGCGGGCAAGCACGCCCTCTTGCCTTGGCCGCGAGAGCAAAGTCCCGAGCGAGCACTCGACTCAGTGCAATGCACCCGGAAGGACGCTCTCGCTCGCCTTTCAAGGAGCGATTCCTAACAGCAGAAGCAGCAGAGGCACAAACTGCACGACGAGAGGGGACAACGTAGAACACGTCTCTGTCCTGGCACATTTGCGTGTGCGATACTTCCCTCCGGCTCTTCGGGCCTTGCGAAGCTCTGTGTACTGCGAGCGCTGCTACTCGCAGCTGAGAAGGACCGTGGAGCTAGCGGCGAATTCGGAGAGCTCTTCGCTGCACTGCGCCGCTCGCAAGCGCCTTCGTTCTTCGCCTTCTGCCGTCCGGCGAGAGCTGAACTCCAGCGGTCAGCTGCAGCTCTGCCCAACAGCGTGTTCTCGGTTCTGCGGGCAAGCACGCCCTCTTGCCTTGGCCGCGAGAGCAAAGTCCCGAGCGAGCACTCGACTCAGTGCAATGCACCCGGAAGGACGCTCTCGCTCGCCTTTCAAGGAGCGATTCCTAACAGCAGAAGCAGCAGAGGCACAAACTGCACGACGAGAGGGGACAACGTAGAACACGTCTCTGTCCTGGCACATTTGCGTGTGCGATACTTCCCTCCGGCTCTTCGGGCCTTGCGAAGCTCTGTGTACTGCGAGCGCTGCTACTCGCAGCTGAGAAGGACCGTGGAGCTAGCGGCGAATTCGGAGAGCTCTTCGCTGCACTGCGCCGCTCGCAAGCGCCTTCGTTCTTCGCCTTCTGCCGTCCGGCGAGAGCTGAACTCCAGCGGTCAGCTGCAGCTCTGCCCAACAACGTGTTCTCGGTTCTGCGGGCAAGCACGCCCTCTTGCCTTGGCCGCGAGAGCAAAGTCCCGAGCGAGCACTCGACTCAGTGCAATGCACCCGGAAGGACGCTCTCGCTCGCCTTTCAAGGAGCGATTCCTAACAGCAGAAGCAGCAGAGGCACAAACTGCACGACGAGAGGGGACAACGTAGAACACGTCTCTGTCCTGGCACATTTGCGTGTGCGATACTTCCCTCCGGCTCTTCGGGCCTTGCGAAGCTCTGTGTACTGCGAGCGCTGCTACTCGCAGCTGAGAAGGACCGTGGAGCTAGCGGCGAATTCGGAGAGCTCTTCGCTGCACTGCGCCGCTCGCAAGCGCCTTCGTTCTTCGCCTTCTGCCGTCCGGCGAGAGCTGAACTCCAGCGGTCAGTTGCAGCTCTGCCCAACAGCGTGTTCTCGGTTCTGCGGGCAAGCACGCCCTCTTGCCTTGGCCCCGAGAGCAAAGTCCCGAGCGAGCACTCGACTCAGTGCAATGCACCCGGAAGGACGCTCTCGCTCGCCTTTCAAGGAGCGATTCCTAACAGCAGAAGCAGCAGAGGCACAAACTGCACGACGAGAGGGGACAACGTAGAACACGTCTCTGTCCTGGCACATTTGCGTGTGCGATACTTCCCTCCGGCTCTTCGGGCCTTGCGAAGCTCTGTGTACTGCGAGCGCTGCTACTCGCAGCTGAGAAGGACCGTGGAGCTAGCGGCGAATTCGGAGAGCTCTTCGCTGCACTGCGCCGCTCGCAAGCGGCTTCGTTCTTCGCCTTCTGCCGTCCGGCGAGAGCTGAACTCCAGCGGTCAGTTGCAGCTCTGCCCAACAGCGTGTTCTCGGTTCTGCGGGCAAGCACGCCCTCTTGCCTTGGCCGCGAGAGCAAAGTCCCGAGCGAGCACTCGACTCAGTGCAATGCACCCGGAAGGACGCTCTCGCTCGCCTTTCAAGGAGCGATTCCTAACAGCAGAAGCAGCAGAGGCACAAACTGCACGACGAGAGGGGACACCGTAGAACACGTCTCTGTCCTGGCACATTTGCGTGTGCGATACTTCCCTCCGGCTCTTCGGGCCTTGCGAAGCTCTGTGTACTGCGAGAGCAGCTACTCGCAGCTGAGAAGGACCGTGGAGCTAGCGGCGAATTCGGAGAGCTCTTCGCTGCACTGCGCCGCTCGCAAGCGGCTTCGTTCTTCGCCTTCTGCCGTCCGGCGAGAGCTGAACTCCAGCGGTCAGTTGCAGCTCTGCCCAACAGCGTGTTCTCGGTTCTGCGGGCAAGCACGCCCTCTTGCCTTGGCCGCGAGAGCAAAGTCCCGAGCGAGCACTCGACTCAGTGCAATGCACCCGGAAGGACGCTCTCGCTCGCCTTTCAAGGAGCGATTCCTAACAGCAGAAGCAGCAGAGGCACAAACTGCACGACGAGAGGGGACAACGTAGAACACGTCTCTGTCCTGGCACATTTTCGTGTGCGATACTTCCCTCCGGCTCTTCGGGCCTTGCGAAGCTCTGTGTACTGCGAGCGCTGCTACTCGCAGCTGAGAAGGACCGTGGAGCTAGCGGCGAATTCGGAGAGCTCTTCGCTGCACTGCGCCGCTCGCAAGCGGCTTCGTTCTTCGCCTTCTGCCGTCCGGCGAGAGCTGAACTCCAGCGGTCAGTTGCAGCTCTGCCCAACAGCGTGTTCTCGGTTCTGCGGGCAAGCACGCCCTCTTGCCTTGGCCGCGAGAGCAAAGTCCCGAGCGAGCACTCGACTCAGTGCAATGCACCCGGAAGGACGCTCTCGCTCGCCTTTCAAGGAGCGATTCCTAACAGCAGAAGCAGCAGAGGCACAAACTGCACGACGAGAGGGGACACCGTAGAACACGTCTCTGTCCTGGCACATTTGCGTGTGCGATACTTCCCTCCGGCTCTTCGGGCCTTGCGAAGCTCTGTGTACTGCGAGAGCAGCTACTCGCAGCTGAGAAGGACCGTGGAGCTAGCGGCGAATTCGGAGAGCTCTTCGCTGCACTGCGCCGCTCGCAAGCGGCTTCGTTCTTCGCCTTCTGCCGTCCGGCGAGAGCTGAACTCCAGCGGTCAGTTGCAGCTCTGCCCAACAGCGTGTTCTCGGTTCTGCGGGCAAGCACGCCCTCTTGCCTTGGCCGCGAGAGCAAAGTCCCGAGCGAGCACTCGACTCAGTGCAATGCACCCGGAAGGACGCTCTCGCTCGCCTTTCAAGGAGCGATTCCTAACAGCAGAAGCAGCAGAGGCACAAACTGCACGACGAGAGGGGACAACGTAGAACACGTCTCTGTCCTGGCACATTTTCGTGTGCGATACTTCCCTCCGGCTCTTCGGGCCTTGCGAAGCTCTGTGTACTGCGAGCGCTGCTACTCGCAGCTGAGAAGGACCGTGGAGCTAGCGGCGAATTCGGAGAGCTCTTCGCTGCACTGCGCCGCTCGCAAGCGGCTTCGTTCTTCGCCTTCTGCCGTCCGGCGAGAGCTGAACTCCAGCGGTCAGTTGCAGCTCTGCCCAACAGCGTGTTCTCGGTTCTGCGGGCAAGCACGCCCTCTTGCCTTGGCCGCGAGAGCAAAGTCCCGAGCGAGCACTCGACTCAGTGCAATGCACCCGGAAGGACGCTCTCGCTCGCCTTTCAAGGAGCGATTCCTAACAGCAGAAGCAGCAGAGGCACAAACTGCACGACGAGAGGGGACAACGTAGAACACGTCTCTGTCCTGGCACATTTGCGTGTGCGATACTTCCCTCCGGCTCTTCGGGCCTTGCGAAGCTCTGTGTACTGCGAGCGCTGCTACTCGCAGCTGAGAAGGACCGTGGAGCTAGCGGCGAATTCGGAGAGCTCTTCGCTGCACTGCGCCGCTCGCAAGCGGCTTCGTTCTTCGCCTTCTGCCGTCCGGCGAGAGCTGAACTCCAGCGGTCAGTTGCAGCTCTGCCCAACAGCGTGTTCTCGGTTCTGCGGGCAAGCACGCCCTCTTGCCTTGGCCGCGAGAGCAAAGTCCCGAGCGAGCACTCGACTCAGTGCAATGCACCCGGAAGGACGCTCTCGCTCGCCTTTCAAGGAGCGATTCCTAACAGCAGAAGCAGCAGAGGCACAAACTGCACGACGAGAGGGGACAACGTAGAACACGTCTCTGTCCTGGCACATTTTCGTGTGCGATACTTCCCTCCGGCTCTTCGGGCCTTGCGAAGCTCTGTGTACTGCGAGCGCTGCTACTCGCAGCTGAGAAGGACCGTGGAGCTAGCGGCGAATTCGGAGAGCTCTTCGCTGCACTGCGCCGCTCGCAAGCGGCTTCGTTCTTCGCCTTCTGCCGTCCGGCGAGAGCTGAACTCCAGCGGTCAGTTGCAGCTCTGCCCAACAGCGTGTTCTCGGTTCTGCGGGCAAGCACGCCCTCTTGCCTTGGCCGCGAGAGCAAAGTCCCGAGCGAGCACTCGACTCAGTGCAATGCACCCGGAAGGACGCTCTCGCTCGCCTTTCAAGGAGCGATTCCTAACAGCAGAAGCAGCAGAGGCACAAACTGCACGACGAGAGGGGACAACGTAGAACACGTCTCTGTCCTGGCACATTTGCGTGTGCGATACTTCCCTCCGGCTCTTCGGGCCTTGCGAAGCTCTGTGTACTGCGAGCGCTGCTACTCGCAGCTGAGAAGGACCGTGGAGCTAGCGGCGAATTCGGAGAGCTCTTCGCTGCACTGCGCCGCTCGCAAGCGCCTTCGTTCTTCGCCTTCTGCCGTCCGGCGAGAGCTGAACTCCAGCGGTCAGTTGCAGCTCTGCCCAACAGCGTGTTCTCGGTTCTGCGGGCAAGCACGCCCTCTTGCCTTGGCCGCGAGAGCAAAGTCCCGAGCGAGCACTCGACTCAGTGCAATGCACCCGGAAGGACGCTCTCGCTCGCCTTTCAAGGAGCGATTCCTAACAGCAGAAGCAGCAGAGGCACAAACTGGACGACGAGAGGGGACAACGTAGAACACGTCTCTGTCCTGGCACATTTTCGTGTGCGATACTTCCCTCCGGCTCTTCGGGCCTTGCGAAGCTCTGTGTACTGCGAGCGCTGCTACTCGCAGCTGAGAAGGACCGTGGAGCTAGCGGCGAATTCGGAGAGCTCTTCGCTGCACTGCGCCGCTCGCAAGCGGCTTCGTTCTTCGCCTTCTGCCGTCCGGCGAGAGCTGAACTCCAGCGGTCAGTTGCAGCTCTGCCCAACAGCGTGTTCTCGGTTCTGCGGGCAAGCACGCCCTCTTGCCTTGGCCCCGAGAGCAAAGTCCCGAGCGAGCACTCGACTCAGTGCAATGCACCCGGAAGGACGCTCTCGCTCGCCTTTCAAGGAGCGATTCCTAACAGCAGAAGCAGCAGAGGCACAAACTGCACGACGAGAGGGGACAACGTAGAACACGTCTCTGTCCTGGCACATTTTCGTGTGCGATACTTCCCGCCGGCTCTTCGGGCCTTGCGAAGCTCTGTGTACTGCGAGCGCTGCTACTCGCAGCTGAGAAGGACCGTGGAGCTAGCGGCGAATTCGGAGAGCTCTTCGCTGCACTGCGCCGCTCGCAAGCGGCTTCGTTCTTCGCCTTCTGCCGTCCGGCGAGAGCTGAACTCCAGCGGTCAGTTGCAGCTCTGCCCAACAGCGTGTTCTCGGTTCTGCGGGCAAGCACGCCCTCTTGCCTTGGCCCCGAGAGCAAAGTCCCGAGCGAGCACTCGACTCAGTGCAATGCACCCGGAAGGACGCTCTCGCTCGCCTTTCAAGGAGCGATTCCTAACAGCAGAAGCAGCAGAGGCACAAACTGCACGACGAGAGGGGACAACGTAGAACACGTCTCTGTCCTGGCACATTTGCGTGTGCGATACTTCCCTCCGGCTCTTCGGGCCTTGCGAAGCTCTGTGTACTGCGAGCGCTGCTACTCGCAGCTGAGAAGGACCGTGGAGCTAGCGGCGAATTCGGAGAGCTCTTCGCTGCACTGCGCCGCTCGCAAGCGGCTTCGTTCTTCGCCTTCTGCCGTCCGGCGAGAGCTGAACTCCAGCGGTCAGTTGCAGCTCTGCCCAACAGCGTGTTCTCGGTTCTGCGGGCAAGCACGCCCTCTTGCCTTGGCCGCGAGAGCAAAGTCCCGAGCGAGCACTCGACTCAGTGCAATGCACCCGGAAGGACGCTCTCGCTCGCCTTTCAAGGAGCGATTCCTAACAGCAGAAGCAGCAGAGGCACAAACTGCACGACGAGAAGGGACAACGTAGAACACGTCTCTGTCCTGGCACATTTTCGTGTGCGATACTTCCCTCCGGCTCTTCGGGCCTTGCGAAGCTCTGTGTACTGCGAGCGCTGCTACTCGCATCTGAGAAGGACCGTGGAGCTAGCGGCGAATTCGGAGAGCTCTTCGCTGCACTGCGCCGCTCGCAAGCGGCTTCGTTCTTCGCCTTCTGCCGTCCGGCGAGAGCTGAACTCCAGCGGTCAGTTGCAGCTCTGCCCAACAGCGTGTTCTCGGTTCTGCGGGCAAGCACGCCCTCTTGCCTTGGCCCCGAGAGCAAAGTCCCGAGCGAGCACTCGACTCAGTGCAATGCACCCGGAAGGACGCTCTCGCTCGCCTTTCAAGGAGCGATTCCTAACAGCAGAAGCAGCAGAGGCACAAACTGCACGACGAGAAGGGACAACGTAGAACACGTCTCTGTCCTGGCACATTTTCGTGTGCGATACTTCCCTCCGGCTCTTCGGGCCTTGCGAAGCTCTGTGTACTGCGAGCGCTGCTACTCGCAGCTGAGAAGGACCGTGGAGCTAGCGGCGAATTCGGAGAGCTCTTCGCTGCACTGCGCCGCTCGCAAGCGGCTTCGTTCTTCGCCTTCTGCCGTCCGGCGAGAGCTGAACTCCAGCGGTCAGTTGCAGCTCTGCCCAACAGCGTGTTCTCGGTTCTGCGGGCAAGCACGCCCTCTTGCCTTGGCCGCGAGAGCAAAGTCCCGAGCGAGCACTCGACTCAGTGCAATGCACCCGGAAAGACGCTCTCGCTCGCCTTTCAAGGAGCGATTCCTAACAGCAGAAGCAGCAGAGGCACAAACTGCACGACGAGAGGGGACAACGTAGAACACGTCTCTGTCCTGGCACATTTGCGTGTGCGATACTTCCCTCCGGCTCTTCGGGCCTTGCGAAGCTCTGTGTACTGCGAGCGCTGCTACTCGCAGCTGAGAAGGACCGTGGAGCTAGCGGCGAATTCGGAGAGCTCTTCGCTGCACTGCGCCGCTCGCAAGCGGCTTCGTTCTTCGCCTTCTGCCGTCCGGCGAGAGCTGAACTCCAGCGGTCAGTTGCAGCTCTGCCCAACAGCGTGTTCTCGGTTCTGCGGGCAAGCACGCCCTCTTGCCTTGGCCGCGAGAGCAAAGTCCCGAGCGAGCACTCGACTCAGTGCAATGCACCCGGAAGGACGCTCTCGCTCGCCTTTCAAGGAGCGATTCCTAACAGCAGAAGCAGCAGAGGCACAAACTGCACGACGAGAAGGGACAACGTAGAACACGTCTCTGTCCTGGCACATTTTCGTGTGCGATACTTCCCTCCGGCTCTTCGGGCCTTGCGAAGCTCTGTGTACTGCGAGCGCTGCTACTCGCAGCTGAGAAGGACCGTGGAGCTAGCGGCGAATTCGGAGAGCTCTTCGCTGCACTGCGCCGCTCGCAAGCGGCTTCGTTCTTCGCCTTCTGCCGTCCGGCGAGAGCTGAACTCCAGCGGTCAGTTGCAGCTCTGCCCAACAGCGTGTTCTCGGTTCTGCGGGCAAGCACGCCCTCTTGCCTTGGCCCCGAGAGCAAAGTCCCGAGCGAGCACTCGACTCAGTGCAATGCACCCGGAAGGACGCTCTCGCTCGCCTTTCAAGGAGCGATTCCTAACAGCAGAAGCAGCAGAGGCACAAACTGCACGACGAGAAGGGACAACGTAGAACACGTCTCTGTCCTGGCACATTTTCGTGTGCGATACTTCCCTCCGGCTCTTCGGGCCTTGCGAAGCTCTGTGTACTGCGAGCGCTGCTACTCGCAGCTGAGAAGGACCGTGGAGCTAGCGGCGAATTCGGAGAGCTCTTCGCTGCACTGCGCCGCTCGCAAGCGGCTTCGTTCTTCGCCTTCTGCCGTCCGGCGAGAGCTGAACTCCAGCGGTCAGTTGCAGCTCTGCCCAACAGCGTGTTCTCGGTTCTGCGGGCAAGCACGCCCTCTTGCCTTGGCCGCGAGAGCAAAGTCCCGAGCGAGCACTCGACTCAGTGCAATGCACCCGGAAGGACGCTCTCGCTCGCCTTTCAAGGAGCGATTCCTAACAGCAGAAGCAGCAGAGGCACAAACTGCACGACGAGAAGGGACAACGTAGAACACGTCTCTGTCCTGGCACATTTTCGTGTGCGATACTTCCCTCCGGCTCTTCGGGCCTTGCGAAGCTCTGTGTACTGCGAGCGCTGCTACTCGCAGCTGAGAAGGACCGTGGAGCTAGCGGCGAATTCGGAGAGCTCTTCGCTGCACTGCGCCGCTCGCAAGCGGCTTCGTTCTTCGCCTTCTGCCGTCCGGCGAGAGCTGAACTCCAGCGGTCAGTTGCAGCTCTGCCCAACAGCGTGTTCTCGGTTCTGCGGGCAAGCACGCCCTCTTGCCTTGGCCGCGAGAGCAAAGTCCCGAGCGAGCACTCGACTCAGTGCAATGCACCCGGAAGGACGCTCTCGCTCGCCTTTCAAGGAGCGATTCCTAACAGCAGAAGCAGCAGAGGCACAAACTGCACGACGAGAAGGGACAACGTAGAACACGTCTCTGTCCTGGCACATTTTCGTGTGCGATACTTCCCTCCGGCTCTTCGGGCCTTGCGAAGCTCTGTGTACTGCGAGCGCTGCTACTCGCAGCTGAGAAGGACCGTGGAGCTAGCGGCGAATTCGGAGAGCTCTTCGCTGCACTGCGCCGCTCGCAAGCGGCTTCGTTCTTCGCCTTCTGCCGTCCGGCGAGAGCTGAACTCCAGCGGTCAGTTGCAGCTCTGCCCAACAGCGTGTTCTCGGTTCTGCGGGCAAGCACGCCCTCTTGCCTTGGCCCCGAGAGCAAAGTCCCGAGCGAGCACTCGACTCAGTGCAATGCACCCGGAAGGACGCTCTCGCTCGCCTTTCAAGGAGCGATTCCTAACAGCAGAAGCAGCAGAGGCACAAACTGCACGACGAGAACGGACAACGTAGAACACGTCTCTGTCCTGGCACATTTTCGTGTGCGATACTTCCCTCCGGGTCTTCGGGCCTTGCGAAGCTCTGTGTACTGCGAGCGCTGCTACTCGCAGCTGAGAAGGACCGTGGAGCTAGCGGCGAATTCGGAGAGCTCTTCGCTGCACTGCGCCGCTCGCAAGCGGCTTCGTTCTTCGCCTTCTGCCGTCCGGCGAGAGCTGAACTCCAGCGGTCAGTTGCAGCTCTGCCCAACAGCGTGTTCTCGGTTCTGCGGGCAAGCACGCCCTCTTGCCTTGGCCCCGAGAGCAAAGTCCCGAGCGAGCACTCGACTCAGTGCAATGCACCCGGAAGGACGCTCTCGCTCGCCTTTCAAGGAGCGATTCCTAACAGCAGAAGCAGCAGAGGCACAAACTGCACGACGAGAGGGGACAACGTAGAACACGTCTCTGTCCTGGCACATTTGCGTGTGCGATACTTCCCTCCGGCTCTTCGGGCCTTGCGAAGCTCTGTGTACTGCGAGCGCTGCTACTCGCAGCTGAGAAGGACCGTGGAGCTAGCGGCGAATTCGGAGAGCTCTTCGCTGCACTGCGCCGCTCGCAAGCGGCTTCGTTCTTCGCCTTCTGCCGTCCGGCGAGAGCTGAACTCCAGCGGTCAGTTGCAGCTCTGCCCAACAGCGTGTTCTCGGTTCTGCGGGCAAGCACGCCCTCTTGCCTTGGCCGCGAGAGCAAAGTCCCGAGCGAGCACTCGACTCAGTGCAATGCACCCGGAAGGACGCTCTCGCTCGCCTTTCAAGGAGCGATTCCTAACAGCAGAAGCAGCAGAGGCACAAACTGCACGACGAGAGGGGACAACGTAGAACACGTCTCTGTCCTGGCACATTTTCGTGTGCGATACTTCCCTCCGGGTCTTCGGGCCTTGCGAAGCTCTGTGTACTGCGAGCGCTGCTACTCGCAGCTGAGAAGGACCGTGGAGCTAGCGGCGAATTCGGAGAGCTCTTCGCTGCACTGCGCCGCTCGCAAGCGGCTTCGTTCTTCGCCTTCTGCCGTCCGGCGAGAGCTGAACTCCAGCGGTCAGTTGCAGCTCTGCCCAACAGCGTGTTCTCGGTTCTGCGGGCAAGCACGCCCTCTTGCCTTGGCCGCGAGAGCAAAGTCCCGAGCGAGCACTCGACTCAGTGCAATGCACCCGGAAGGACGCTCTCGCTCGCCTTTCAAGGAGCGATTCCTAACAGCAGAAGCAGCAGAGGCACAAACTGCACGACGAGAGGGGACACCGTAGAACACGTCTCTGTCCTGGCACATTTGCGTGTGCGATACTTCCCTCCGGGTCTTCGGGCCTTGCGAAGCTCTGTGTACTGCGAGCGCTGCTACTCGCAGCTGAGAAGGACCGTGGAGCTAGCGGCGAATTCGGAGAGCTCTTCGCTGCACTGCGCCGCTCGCAAGCGGCTTCGTTCTTCGCCTTCTGCCGTCCGGCGAGAGCTGAACTCCAGCGGTCAGTTGCAGCTCTGCCCAACAGCGTGTTCTCGGTTCTGCGGGCAAGCACGCCCTCTTGCCTTGGCCGCGAGAGCAAAGTCCCGAGCGAGCACTCGACTCAGTGCAATGCACCCGGAAGGACGCTCTCGCTCGCCTTTCAAGGAGCGATTCCTAACAGCAGAAGCAGCAGAGGCACAAACTGCACGACGAGAGGGGACAACGTAGAACACGTCTCTGTCCTGGCACATTTTCGTGTGCGATACTTCCCTCCGGCTCTTCGGGCCTTGCGAAGCTCTGTGTACTGCGAGCGCTGCTACTCGCAGCTGAGAAGGACCGTGGAGCTAGCGGCGAATTCGGAGAGCTCTTCGCTGCACTGCGCCGCTCGCAAGCGCCTTCGTTCTTCGCCTTCTGCCGTCCGGCGAAGGCTGAACTCCAGCGGTCAGTTGCAGCTCTGCCCAACAGCGTGTTCTCGGTTCTGCGGGCAAGCACGCCCTCTTGCCTTGGCCCCGAGAGCAAAGTCCCGAGCGAGCACTCGACTCAGTGCAATGCACCCGGAAGGACGCTCTCGCTCGCCTTTCAAGGAGCGATTCCTAACAGCAGAAGCAGCAGAGGCACAAACTGCACGACGAGAAGGGACAACGTAGAACACGTCTCTGTCCTGGCACATTTGCGTGTGCGATACTTCCCTCCGGGTTTTCGGGCCTTGCGAAGCTCTGTGTACTGCGAGCGCTGCTACTCGCAGCTGAGAAGGACCGTGGAGCTAGCGGCGAATTCGGAGAGCTCTTCGCTGCACTGCGCCGCTCGCAAGCGCCTTCGTTCTTCGCCTTCTGCCGTCCGGCGAGAGCTGAACTCCAGCGGTCAGTTGCAGCTCTGCCCAACAGCGTGTTCTCGGTTCTGCGGGCAAGCACGCCCTCTTGCCTTGGCCCCGAGAGCAAAGTCCCGAGCGAGCACTCGACTCAGTGCAATGCACCCGGAAGGACGCTCTCGCTCGCCTTTCAAGGAGCGATTCCTAACAGCAGAAGCAGCAGAGGCACAAACTGCACGACGAGAGGGGACAACGTAGAACACGTCTCTGTCCTGGCACATTTGCGTGTGCGATACTTCCCTCCGGGTCTTCGGGCCTTGCGAAGCTCTGTGTACTGCGAGCGCTGCTACTCGCAGCTGAGAAGGACCGTGGAGCTAGCGGCGAATTCGGAGAGCTCTTCGCTGCACTGCGCCGCTCGCAAGCGGCTTCGTTCTTCGCCTTCTGCCGTCCGGCGAGAGCTGAACTCCAGCGGTCAGTTGCAGCTCTGCCCAACAGCGTGTTCTCGGTTCTGCGGGCAAGCACGCCCTCTTGCCTTGGCCACGAGAGCAAAGTCCCGAGCGAGCACTCGACTCAGTGCAATGCACCCGGAAGGACGCTCTCGCTCGCCTTTCAAGGAGCGATTCCTAACAGCAGAAGCAGCAGAGGCACAAACTGCACGACGAGAGGGGACAACGTAGATCACGTCTCTGTCCTGGCACATTTGCGTGTGCGATACTTCCCTCCGGCTCTTCGGGCCTTGCGAAGCTCTGTGTACTGCGAGCGCTGCTACTCGCAGCTGAGAAGGACCGTGGAGCTAGCGGCGAATTCGGAGAGCTCTTCGCTGCACTGCGCCGCTCGCAAGCGGCTTCGTTCTTCGCCTTCTGCCGTCCGGCGAGAGCTGAACTCCAGCGGTCAGTTGCAGCTCTGCCCAACAGCGTGTTCTCGGTTCTGCGGGCAAGCACGCCCTCTTGCCTTGGCCGCGAGAGCAAAGTCCCGAGCGAGCACTCGACTCAGTGCAATGCACCCGGAAGGACGCTCTCGCTCGCCTTTCAAGGAGCGATTCCTAACAGCAGAAGCAGCAGAGGCACAAACTGCACGACGAGAGGGGACAACGTAGAACACGTCTCTGTCCTGGCACATTTTCGTGTGCGATACTTCCCTCCGGCTCTTCGGGCCTTGCGAAGCTCTGTGTACTGCGAGCGCTGCTACTCGCAGCTGAGAAGGACCGTGGAGCTAGCGGCGAATTCGGAGAGCTCTTCGCTGCACTGCGCCGCTCGCAAGCGGCTTCGTTCTTCGCCTTCTGCCGTCCGGCGAGAGCTGAACTCCAGCGGTCAGTTGCAGCTCTGCCCAACAGCGTGTTCTCGGTTCTGCGGGCAAGCACGCCCTCTTGCCTTGGCCGCGAGAGCAAAGTCCCGAGCGAGCACTCGACTCAGTGCAATGCACCCGGAAGGACGCTCTCGCTCGCCTTTCAAGGAGCGATTCCTAACAGCAGAAGCAGCAGAGGCACAAACTGCACGACGAGAAGGGACAACGTAGAACACGTCTCTGTCCTGGCACATTTTCGTGTGCGATACTTCCCTCCGGCTCTTCGGGCCTTGCGAAGCTCTGTGTACTGCGAGCGCTGCTACTCGCAGCTGAGAAGGACCGTGGAGCTAGCGGCGAATTCGGAGAGCTCTTCGCTGCACTGCGCCGCTCGCAAGCGGCTTCGTTCTTCGCCTTCTGCCGTCCGGCGAGAGCTGAACTCCAGCGGTCAGTTGCAGCTCTGCCCAACAGCGTGTTCTCGGTTCTGCGGGCAAGCACGCCCTCTTGCCTTGGCCCCGAGAGCAAAGTCCCGAGCGAGCACTCGACTCAGTGCAATGCACCCGGAAGGACGCTCTCGCTCGCCTTTCAAGGAGCGATTCCTAACAGCAGAAGCAGCAGAGGCACAAACTGCACGACGAGAAGGGACAACGTAGAACACGTCTCTGTCCTGGCACATTTTCGTGTGCGATACTTCCCTCCGGCTCTTCGGGCCTTGCGAAGCTCTGTGTACTGCGAGCGCTGCTACTCGCAGCTGAGAAGGACCGTGGAGCTAGCGGCGAATTCGGAGAGCTCTTCGCTGCACTGCGCCGCTCGCAAGCGGCTTCGTTCTTCGCCTTCTGCCGTCCGGCGAGAGCTGAACTCCAGCGGTCAGTTGCAGCTCTGCCCAACAGCGTGTTCTCGGTTCTGCGGGCAAGCACGCCCTCTTGCCTTGGCCCCGAGAGCAAAGTCCCGAGCGAGCACTCGACTCAGTGCAATGCACCCGGAAGGACGCTCTCGCTCGCCTTTCAAGGAGCGATTCCTAACAGCAGAAGCAGCAGAGGCACAAACTGCACGACGAGAGGGGACACCGTAGAACACGTCTCTGTCCTGGCACATTTGCGTGTGCGATACTTCCCTCCGGGTCTTCGGGCCTTGCGAAGCTCTGTGTACTGCGAGCGCTGCTACTCGCAGCTGAGAAGGACCGTGGAGCTAGCGGCGAATTCGGAGAGCTCTTCGCTGCACTGCGCCGCTCGCAAGCGGCTTCGTTCTTCGCCTTCTGCCGTCCGGCGAGAGCTGAACTCCAGCGGTCAGTTGCAGCTCTGCCCAACAGCGTGTTCTCGGTTCTGGGGGAAGCACGCCCTCTTGCCTTGGCCCCGAGAGCAAAGTCCCGAGCGAGCACTCGACTCAGTGCAATGCACCCGGAAGGACGCTCTCGCTCGTCTTTCAAGGAGCGATTCCTAACAGCAGAAGCAGCAGAGGCACAAACTGCATGACGAGAAGGGACAACGTAGAACACGTCTCTGTCCTGGCACATTTTCGTGTGCGATACTTCCCTCCGGGTCTTCGGGCCTTGCGAAGCTCTGTGTACTGCGAGCGCTGCTACTCGCAGCTGAGAAGGACCGTGGAGCTAGCGGCGAATTCGGAGAGCGCTGAGCACGTAGTCAAGAAGCGAGACGTGTCCCTGCAACGCGGTGCTAATAGCAGCTTCCTCGCGGCGGGGGCGAGCTCCGGCCACAAGACATTCTCGTCCTGGCAACGGATCTCTGTGAAGGGGGTAGGCGAAAAGCTTTCGTTTTCCATTCGAACTGCGAGAGAGGCAGACTGTTGCACGGAGCTCTGAGAACAAAGGTGCACGCCCTAGGCGGACTTGGGCAGAAGCAGCGTTCTCTAGCTCTTGGCTGCCGGCGCACTTGTGGTTGTGTGGCGCCCTTGCAGCGGCTTCTGGCCGCCGGCAAGTGAAAGCGGCTCCACGCTTTGGCGAGGGCGGTGAACGAAGCGGCACTAGTCCCGTGCTTGTGTGCACCACGTTACAGGCTACTAGGAGAGGAAGGTGGTTGACTCTCGCTTGCCCTCCCAAGTGCCCTTAGCAGTCGGAAGGAGCAAGCTGAAGCACTGCTGCTTGTGCTGCTCCTTGGTTCCCTTGCAGCCCGCTTTGAAAGCATTGGCGGTCGCTTCTAGGCGCCGAGTTGCACACAGCACCACTGTAAGTGCCGCGGAGAAGGGAAATCCAGAGTGCAGCGAGGAGCTGGACGTGGCTTACGTGCAGTAAGGAGAAGGTGAACCTAGGCACTGCCTCTTCAATCTGGCCGCCTCTGCTCTGGTAGCAACTTTTGCAAGTCGGCAGAGGGAGCTGCGAGTATGTAGAACGGAGGGCAGCGAGACGCCGTGTGTTATGCGCCCTTTCAGGGCTGCTGCCAGGGTGCTACTTTAAGAACGCCTTCTTCTTCCTCGCGTCCTTCCTCCACTATAGTCTCCTGGATTCACCTGAGACTCTTCCTAGGCATCTCCCTGATCCTTTTTGCAATGAGTCTCACATCATTCTCCTGAAGAAACTGTCTGCTTATGGTTTGCATGGGTGGGCTGTTTGCTGGGTGACAAACTGGGTGATGGCCAGGCCCACAGAGTGGTGGGAAATAGAGTTCATCCAGCTGGTCCCCAAGGCTCAGTCTTGGGCCCAGTCCTGTTTAATATCTTGCTCAGTGATCTGGACAAAGTGATAGAGTACACGCCCAGGAAGTTCACAGATGATGCAAAGTTGGCTGGTAGTGTTTTTTTCTTCTGGAGGACAGCAGGCTCTGCTTCTTCTTCCTCCTGTTCTGAGGTCGCTGCTCCCTCTTCATCCCTCATTAAGTGTGCTGATTTTGTCACTTGGATGAGAAAACAAACAATTTTAGCAACAATACTAGTGGCAGGGTACAAGAAAGGAAGAGTTCACACGAATCCCCCCCCCCCCCCCCCCCGCCCAACAACAGAAAATACCTGATGGCTCCTCTGCCCAGCTTACTGACTACACCGGAACCCATTGTCCCCCAAAGATACTCCCTTCTCCCTTCCCCCAGCCATGATGTGAGATGGAATAGAATAACTAAGATTAAGATTCTCCCTATGGAACTCCATCATACTTCGATTCTGGGAAAAAAAAATTCTTGAAGTTCTATCATTTCAGATCATTTGAATTTGAATTTGCATACTAAAAAGTCTAGCCAGAAACTCATGACAATATTAATAGCCCATTCTAGAATGTCCGAGATGATAGACACTTCTTTCAAGAGAATGTGATACCTCACGTGACTTCTCCAGAATTTAAATGAACAGCGGGAGTAGTCTACAAGATTCTTGCTGCCATCTGGATTTCCTGGTATTTGGCTGGTCTATGTAAACCAACCAGCTATTCAGCAGAGGGAATATTAGTGTGATACTTGATGGTATGTGAGATGGAACACAGTAATTTATGGCTTTTTGCATAGTGATGAAGCTGTAAAGAAAGCTCCGTAATGCTCAGACAAGGAGGCTGCTGGACTTCAAGCAGCAAAGGCCCAAAACGAACCAGTGAAAAGGTGTCATTGAAAAAAAAAAAAAAAGCCAGGTGGGGAGCAAAGTGATACTTAAGGGCAGTTTACTGAAAGAGGGAATCTAGTGAAAAAAAAAAGTCCAAGAGTGAAGGAATAACAGAGAAAATGAAACTAAGGAAGGAAATCAATCTCAGCTAATCATTTCAGAAGCTAACAAGTTGTCATTGCAATGATGCATAAAGTGAGAAAAAAATAAATATGTCTGCGCCAAAATCTGAAATATGAACTTTACTGCATTCTGTCTTCCACGGAATCATACAACAGTCTGTGATTAAAGATCATGTAGTCCAACTTCCTTGCCAGGTAGATCTTACAGTAGATCAAATTGCTCAAGACTAGCCAAACTGATAAGGAGCACTCTCAATGATGGGGCATCCACAACTTCTCTGGAACACCCGTTTGAGTGTCTCACCAGCTTCATTGTAGAAAAGTTTTTCCTTTTAGCCAATCTAAACCTAGTCTCAGTTTGAAAGCATGGCCCCTTATCCTGTCTCTGCAAACTTTCCTAAAAAGTCTTTCTCCATTTGTCTTATACCCTCTTTACATATTCAAAGGCCACAATACTGTCTCTCCAGAAACCTCTCTTCTCCAGGCTAAAAGATCCTACTTTTCACAAGAACCAGGTCATAAACTGAGATGGAAGACATCTCAGGAGATCAGATCATCCAACAGCTCAGCGTAAGAATAGCTCTGAAGTCAGATCAACTAGCTTAGGGCTGTGTCTGTTTGAATTTTGAAAATTAGCAGGACTTGAAATGCTTCAAGGAAGAGAACTCTGGGTGGCTCCAGAAACAGCCTGAGAAACTCGAGCAAACTCGAAACCTCAGAAACTACCACTGCTTTCTCTCCCTCAGCCCAAGCAGTCCCAAAGAAGAAGTGTTCCCAGCAGGCTGGGATAGCACACATATACACTACATATACGTGACAGGCATCGCCAGCAGCCACATCCTGCTCCTTTCTGTGGCTGGCAAGAGTGAGACTGGATGTTTACATGTGGGCAACCTGGGTCCCTCCAGCAGCTCACACACTCAGCCTGCCCAGTGACCCCACTGAATTCCAGTATTAGCAGTGTGCCAAGGCCACAGCACTATTCTGCTTGCTGGCACAGACCATCACACGCCTCCTAAATCAGTCAGGACTCCCCTGGTCCCACAGCCAGCACCCCACTTGCCCTCCGCCAGGCCACTGCCATTGTTCACCAACTTCTCCACTTTGATCTTTGCTGGTGCTCTCAACACTGGCACACCCAGATGTTCTGCAGCTGTTGTCTCCTGGTGGAAAGGACTTGTAAAGCCATGTTTCCTAACAGGACTTCCACAACCTTTCAAAGCAACCTTTACTGGGGTATGAACAATCTCATTCAAATGTCAACATTTCTTTTCCCGTATGTGAAATCAGAATTTCCTTCTTCCGGGCATGCCCAAAACAAGGCACAAACTACATTGTGCCTTCTGTTTCACATGCTGACTCGTTTGTAAACAATGCTAGGAGAATACCTGTTTTGATCCAAGCTAATCTCTGGCCCTTATAGTGCTTTCGGTAGTTAGTTTTGCTTTGTTATTTACTTGATGTCCCATTGAATTGTTGAATCATAAACAGACTACCTGTCTGTATAGCAGCATAGCAGTGATGAATAAATGCAAGAGAAGGAGCAAGGTGATTGTTTGCTAGACTCTTCCTAGAAACTGAGAAATCTGTTACTTAATGCTGACCACAGCAGATGGAGGAAGCATCCTACATGATGTCAAAGCAATGAAGCTGTAATCACTTTTATGATTACAGTCAAGGCACTGCTTTTGCCACCATAAGTGGAGTGCAGGGAATCTTAAAAGACGACACTCTAACTGTTGTCCATGCTCACTGAGAAAATAATGCTTTTACAGCAGAGCAGGTCTCACCGCAGCTAAATCATGGCTTCAACTGTACACCGCCTTCAAAAAGCCCACAAAAACACAAATGAAAGGATTTGGAACCCAAGGGAATCTCGGATTGTGACATCAGCTCACTCTGGATTCTTTCCAAATTCTCAATTCCATTTTCTTCCGAGCCAATTTTCCCATCTAACTTGAGATGTAATTTATGGATTTCCAACACATCTAGTTACCTTAGAATTAGATTGCCACTAGCCAAAAAGACAGAAACAAGCAGTTAAGTGAAGACTGAAACCATGGGTGTTTAGAACAGCAAAACTTGGGCGAAACTATTCTTAAGAAAACCAAAACTTTTAGGACTTACCCATGTATTTTTGGAGGTGGAAAAAGTTTTACATCGAAAAGTCCCTAGGGAACTCTTTTCAGTGCCTGGAGAGCCGCTGTCGCTCGCCTTTCAAGGACCTATTCGTCACAGCAGAGGCAGCAGAGCACAAGATGGCCGACGAGAAGGGGCAGTGTAGAACTCTCTGTCTGTCTGTGTCTCTACTCAGTGTAGAACGTCTCTATCCTGGCACATTTTCGTGTGCGATACTTCCCTCCGGGTCTTCGGTCCTTGCGAAGCTCTATGTACTGTGAGCGCTGCTACTTGCAGCTGAGAAAGACCGTGGAGCTAGCGGCGAATTCGGAGAGCGCTGAGCACGTAGTCAAGAAGCGAGACGTGTCCCTGCAACGCGGTGCTAATAGCAGCTTCCTCGCGGCGGGGGGGAGCTCCGGCCACAAGGCATTCTCGTCCTGGCAACGGATCTCTGTGAAGGGGGTAGGCGAAAAGCTTTCGTTTTCCATTCGAACTGCGAGAGAGGCAGACTGTTGCACGGAGCTCTGAGAACAAAGGTGCACGCCCTAGGCGGGCTTGGGCAGAAGCCGCGTTCTCTAGCTCTTGGCTGCCGGCGCACTTGTGGTTGTGTGGCGCCCTTGCAGCGGCTTCTGGCCGCCGGCAAGTGAAAGCAGCGCCAGGCGTGGGCGAGGGCGGTGAACGAAGCAGCACTCGTCCCGTGCTTGTGTGCACCACGTTACAGGCTACTAGGAGAGGAAGGTGGTTGACTCTCCCTTGCCCTCCCAAGTGCCCTTAGCAGTCGGAAGGAGCAAGCTGAAGCACTGCTGCTTGTGCTGCTCCTTGGTTCCCTTGCAGCCCGCTGTGAAAGCATTGGCGGTCGCTTCTAGGCGCCGAGTTGCACACAGCACCACGGTAAGTGCCGCGGAGAAGGGAAATCCAGAGTGCAGCGAGGAGCTGGACGTGGCTTACGCGCAGTAAGGAGAAGGTGAACCTAGGCACTGCCTCTTCAATCTGGCCGCCTCTGCTCTGGTAACAACTTTCGCAAGTCGGCAGAGGGAGCTGCGAGTATGTAGAACGGAGGGCAGCGAGACGCCGTGTGTTATGCGCCCTTTCAGGGCTGCTGCCAGGGGGCTAGTTTAAGTACGCTTTTTCTTCCTCGCGTCCTTCTCGCTTCGCTCTAGCTGCATGGAGTACAGTACAGCGAAGGAGTGAGGAGGGGCAGTGCCGCAGCTTTGGCCCTGGCGTGCAACGGCTGTGTGCTGCTTTTCCAAGCAGAAAGACCACTGAGAAGTGAAAGCGATACTGAAGGAGCTCTTTGACTGCTCGTGTGCTCTTCGCTGCACTGCGCCGCTGGCAAGCGGCTTCGTTCTTCGCCTTCTGCCGTCCGGCGAGAGCTGAACTCCAGCGGTCAGTTGCAGCTCTGCCCAACAGCGTGTTCTCGGTTCTGCGGGCAAGCACGCCCTCTTGCCTTGGCCGCGAGAGCAAAGTCCCGAGCGAGCACTCGACTCAGTGCAATGCACCCGGAAGGACGCTCTCGCTCGCCTTTCAAGGAGCGATTCCTAACAGCAGAAGCAGCAGAGGCACAAACTGCACGACGAGAGGGGACAACGTAGAACACGTCTCTGTCCTGGCACATTTGCGTGTGCGATACTTCCCTCCGGGTCTTCGGTCCTTGCGAAGCTCTATGTACTGTGAGCGCTGCTACTTGCAGCTGAGAAAGACCGTGGAGCTAGCGGCGAATTCGGAGAGCGCTGAGCACGTAGTCAAGAAGCGAGACGTGTCCCTGCAACGCGGTGCTAATAGCAGCTTCCTCGCGGCGGGGGGGAGCTCCGGCCACAAGGCATTCTCGTCCTGGCAACGGATCTCTGTGAAGGGGGTAGGCGAAAAGCTTTCGTTTTCCATTCGAACTGCGAGAGAGGCAGACTGTTGCACGGAGCTCTGAGAACAAAGGTGCACGCCCTAGGCGGGCTTGGGCAGAAGCCGCGTTCTCTAGCTCTTGGCTGCCGGCGCACTTGTGGTTGTGTGGCGCCCTTGCAGCGGCTTCTGGCCGCCGGCAAGTGAAAGCAGCGCCAGGCGTGGGCGAGGGCGGTGAACGAAGCAGCACTCGTCCCGTGCTTGTGTGCACCACGTTACAGGCTACTAGGAGAGGAAGGTGGTTGACTCTCCCTTGCCCTCCCAAGTGCCCTTAGCAGTCGGAAGGAGCAAGCTGAAGCACTGCTGCTTGTGCTGCTCCTTGGTTCCCTTGCAGCCCGCTGTGAAAGCATTGGCGGTCGCTTCTAGGCGCCGAGTTGCACACAGCACCACGGTAAGTGCCGCGGAGAAGGGAAATCCAGAGTGCAGCGAGGAGCTGGACGTGGCTTACGCGCAGTAAGGAGAAGGTGAACCTAGGCACTGCCTCTTCAATCTGGCCGCCTCTGCTCTGGTAACAACTTTCGCAAGTCGGCAGAGGGAGCTGCGAGTATGTAGAACGGAGGGCAGCGAGACGCCGTGTGTTATGCGCCCTTTCAGGGCTGCTGCCAGGGGGCTAGTTTAAGTACGCTTTTTCTTCCTCGCGTCCTTCTCGCTTCGCTCTAGCTGCATGGAGTACAGTACAGCGAAGGAGTGAGGAGGGGCAGTGCCGCAGCTTTGGCCCTGGCGTGCAACGGCTGTGTGCTGCTTTTCCAAGCAGAAAGACCACTGAGAAGTGAAAGCGATACTGAAGGAGCTCTTTGACTGCTCGTGTGCTCTTCGCTGCACTGCGCCGCTGGCAAGCGGCTTCGTTCTTCGCCTTCTGCCGTCCGGCGAGAGCTGAACTCCAGCGGTCAGTTGCAGCTCTGCCCAACAGCGTGTTCTCGGTTCTGCGGGCAAGCACGCCCTCTTGCCTTGGCCGCGAGAGCAAAGTCCCGAGCGAGCACTCGACTCAGTGCAATGCACCCGGAAGGACGCTCTCGCTCGCCTTTCAAGGAGCGATTCCTAACAGCAGAAGCAGCAGAGGCACAAACTGCACGACGAGAGGGGACACCGTAGAACACGTCTCTGTCCTGGCACATTTTCGTGTGCGATACTTCCCTCCGGCTCTTCGGGCCTTGCGAAGCTCTGTGTACTGCGAGCGCTGCTACTCGCAGCTGAGAAGGACCGTGGAGCTAGCGGCGAATTCGGAGAGCTCTTCGCTGCACTGCGCCGCTCGCAAGCGGCTTCGTTCTTCGCCTTCTGCCGTCCGGCGAGAGCTGAACTCCAGCGGTCAGCTGCAGCTCTGCCCAACAGCGTGTTCTCGGTTCTGCGGGCAAGCACGCCCTCTTGCCTTGGCCCCGAGTGCAAAGTCCCGAGCGAGCACTCGACTCAGTGCAATGCACCCGGAAGGACGCTCTCGCTCGCCTTTCAAGGAGCGATTCCTAACAGCAGAAGCAGCAGAGGCACAAACTGCACGACGAGAAGGGACAACGTAGAACACGTCTCTGTCCTGGCACATTTGCGTGTGCGATACTTCCCTCCGGGTCTTCGGGCCTTGCGAAGCTCTGTGTACTGCGAGCGCTGCTACTCGCAGCTGAGAAGGACCGTGGAGCTAGCGGCGAATTCGGAGAGCTCTTCGCTGCACTGCGCCGCTCGCAAGAGGCTTCGTTCTTCGCCTTCTGCCGTCCGGCGAGAGCTGAACTCCAGCGGTCAGCTGCAGCTCTGCCCAACAGCGTGTTCTCGGTTCTGCGGGCAAGCACGCCCTCTTGCCTTGGCCCCGAGAGCAAAGTCCCGAGCGAGCACTCGACTCAGTGCAATGCACCCGGAAGGACGCTCTCGCTCGCCTTTCAAGGAGCGATTCCTAACAGCAGAAGCAGCAGAGGCACAAACTGCACGACGAGAGGGGACAACGTAGAACACGTCTCTGTCCTGGCACATTTGCGTGTGCGATACTTCCCTCCGGGTCTTCGGGCCTTGCGAAGCTCTGTGTACTGCGAGAGCAGCTACTCGCAGCTGAGAAGGACCGTGGAGCTAGCGGCGAATTCGGAGAGCTCTTCGCTGCACTGCGCCGCTCGCAAGCGGCTTCGTTCTTCGCCTTCTGCCGTCCGGCGAGAGCTGAACTCCAGCGGTCAGCTGCAGCTCTGCCCAACAGCGTGTTCTCGGTTCTGCGGGCAAGCACGCCCTCTTGCCTTGGCCCCGAGAGCAAAGTCCCGAGCGAGCACTCGACTCAGTGCAATGCACCCGGAAGGACGCTCTCGCTCGCCTTTCAAGGAGCGATTCCTAACAGCAGAAGCAGCAGAGGCACAAACTGCACGACGAGAGGGGACACCGTAGAACACGTCTCTGTCCTGGCACATTTGCGTGTGCGATACTTCCCTCCGGCTCTTCGGGCCTTGCGAAGCTCTGTGTACTGCGAGAGCAGCTACTCGCAGCTGAGAAGGACCGTGGAGCTAGCGGCGAATTCGGAGAGCTCTTCGCTGCACTGCGCCGCTCGCAAGCGCCTTCGTTCTTCGCCTTCTGCCGTCCGGCGAGAGCTGAACTCCCGCGGTCAGTTGCAGCTCTGCCCAACAGCGTGTTCTCGGTTCTGGGGGAAGCACGCCCTCTTGCCTTGGCCCCGAGAGCAAAGTCCCGAGCGAGCACTCGACTCAGTGCAATGCACCCGGAAGGACGCTCTCGCTCGCCTTTCAAGGAGCGATTCCTAACAGCAGAAGCAGCAGAGGCACAAACTGCACGACGAGAGGGGACACCGTAGAACACGTCTCTGTCCTGGCACATTTGCGTGTGCGATACTTCCCTCCGGCTCTTCGGGCCTTGCGAAGCTCTGTGTACTGCGAGCGCTGCTACTCGCAGCTGAGAAGGACCGTGGAGCTAGCGGCGAATTCGGAGAGCTCTTCGCTGCACTGCGCCGCTCGCAAGCGCCTTCGTTCTTCGCCTTCTGCCGTCCGGCGAGAGCTGAACTCCCGCGGTCAGTTGCAGCTCTGCCCAACAGCGTGTTCTCGGTTCTGGGGGAAGCACGCCCTCTTGCCTTGGCCCCGAGAGCAAAGTCCCGAGCGAGCACTCGACTCAGTGCAATGCACCCGGAAGGACGCTCTCGCTCGTCTTTCAAGGAGCGATTCCTAACAGCAGAAGCAGCAGAGGCACAAACTGCATGACGAGAAGGGACAACGTAGAACACGTCTCTGTCCTGGCACATTTTCGTGTGCGATACTTCCCTCCGGGTCTTCGGGCCTTGCGAAGCTCTGTGTACTGCGAGCGCTGCTACTCGCAGCTGAGAAGGACCGTGGAGCTAGCGGCGAATTCGGAGAGCGCTGAGCACGTAGTCAAGAAGCGAGACGTGTCCCTGCAACGCGGTGCTAATAGCAGCTTCCTCGCGGCGGGGGCGAGCTCCGGCCACAAGACATTCTCGTCCTGGCAACGGATCTCTGTGAAGGGGGTAGGCGAAAAGCTTTCGTTTTCCATTCGAACTGCGAGAGAGGCAGACTGTTGCACGGAGCTCTGAGAACAAAGGTGCACGCCCTAGGCGGACTTGGGCAGAAGCAGCGTTCTCTAGCTCTTGGCTGCCGGCGCACTTGTGGTTGTGTGGCGCCCTTGCAGCGGCTTCTGGCCGTCGGCAAGTGAAAGCGGCTCCACGCTTTGGCGAGGGCGGTGAACGAAGCGGCACTAGTCCCGTGCTTGTGTGCACCACGTTACAGGCTACTAGGAGAGGAAGGTGGTTGACTCTCGCTTGCCCTCCCAAGTGCCCTTAGCAGTCGGAAGGAGCAAGCTGAAGCACTGCTGCTTGTGCTGCTCCTTGGTTCCCTTGCAGCCCGCTTTGAAAGCATTGGCGGTCGCTTCTAGGCGCCGAGTTGCACACAGCACCACTGTAAGTGCCGCGGAGAAGGGAAATCCAGAGTGCAGCGAGGAGCTGGACGTGGCTTACGTGCAGTAAGGAGAAGGTGAACCTAGGCACTGCCTCTTCAATCTGGCCGCCTCTGCTCTGGTAGCAACTTTTGCAAGTCGGCAGAGGGAGCTGCGAGTATGTAGAACGGAGGGCAGCGAGACGCCGTGTGTTATGCGCCCTTTCAGGGCTGCTGCCAGGGTGCTACTTTAAGAACGCCTTCTTCTTCCTCGCGTCCTTCCTCCACTATAGTCTCCTGGATTCACCTGAGACTCTTCCTAGGCATCTCCCTGATCCTTTTTGCAATGAGTCTCACATCATTCTCCTGAAGAAACTGTCTGCTTATGGTTTGCATGGGTGGGCTGTTTGCTGGGTGACAAACTGGGTGATGGCCAGGCCCACAGAGTGGTGGGAAATAGAGTTCATCCAGCTGGTCCCCAAGGCTCAGTCTTGGGCCCAGTCCTGTTTAATATCTTGCTCAGTGATCTGGACAAAGTGATAGAGTACACGCCCAGGAAGTTCACAGATGATGCAAAGTTGGCTGGTAGTGTTTTTTTCTTCTGGAGGACAGCAGGCTCTGCTTCTTCTTCCTCCTGTTCTGAGGTCGCTGCTCCCTCTTCATCCCTCATTAAGTGTGCTGATTTTGTCACTTGGATGAGAAAACAAACAATTTTAGCAACAATACTAGTGGCAGGGTACAAGAAAGGAAGAGTTCACACGAATCCCCCCCCCCCCCCCCCCGCCCAACAACAGAAAATACCTGATGGCTCCTCTGCCCAGCTTACTGACTACACCGGAACCCATTGTCCCCCAAAGATACTCCCTTCTCCCTTCCCCCAGCCATGATGTGAGATGGAATAGAATAACTAAGATTAAGATTCTCCCTATGGAACTCCATCATACTTCGATTCTGGGAAAAAAAAATTCTTGAAGTTCTATCATTTCAGATCATTTGAATTTGAATTTGCATACTAAAAAGTCTAGCCAGAAACTCATGACAATATTAATAGCCCATTCTAGAATGTCCGAGATGATAGACACTTCTTTCAAGAGAATGTGATACCTCACGTGACTTCTCCAGAATTTAAATGAACAGCGGGAGTAGTCTACAAGATTCTTGCTGCCATCTGGATTTCCTGGTATTTGGCTGGTCTATGTAAACCAACCAGCTATTCAGCAGAGGGAATATTAGTGTGATACTTGATGGTATGTGAGATGGAACACAGTAATTTATGGCTTTTTGCATAGTGATGAAGCTGTAAAGAAAGCTCCGTAATGCTCAGACAAGGAGGCTGCTGGACTTCAAGCAGCAAAGGCCCAAAACGAACCAGTGAAAAGGTGTCATTGAAAAAAAAAAAAAAAGCCAGGTGGGGAGCAAAGTGATACTTAAGGGCAGTTTACTGAAAGAGGGAATCTAGTGAAAAAAAAAAGTCCAAGAGTGAAGGAATAACAGAGAAAATGAAACTAAGGAAGGAAATCAATCTCAGCTAATCATTTCAGAAGCTAACAAGTTGTCATTGCAATGATGCATAAAGTGAGAAAAAAATAAATATGTCTGCGCCAAAATCTGAAATATGAACTTTACTGCATTCTGTCTTCCACGGAATCATACAACAGTCTGTGATTAAAGATCATGTAGTCCAACTTCCTTGCCAGGTAGATCTTACAGTAGATCAAATTGCTCAAGACTAGCCAAACTGATAAGGAGCACTCTCAATGATGGGGCATCCACAACTTCTCTGGAACACCCGTTTGAGTGTCTCACCAGCTTCATTGTAGAAAAGTTTTTCCTTTTAGCCAATCTAAACCTAGTCTCAGTTTGAAAGCATGGCCCCTTATCCTGTCTCTGCAAACTTTCCTAAAAAGTCTTTCTCCATTTGTCTTATACCCTCTTTACATATTCAAAGGCCACAATACTGTCTCTCCAGAAACCTCTCTTCTCCAGGCTAAAAGATCCTACTTTTCACAAGAACCAGGTCATAAACTGAGATGGAAGACATCTCAGGAGATCAGATCATCCAACAGCTCAGCGTAAGAATAGCTCTGAAGTCAGATCAACTAGCTTAGGGCTGTGTCTGTTTGAATTTTGAAAATTAGCAGGACTTGAAATGCTTCAAGGAAGAGAACTCTGGGTGGCTCCAGAAACAGCCTGAGAAACTCGAGCAAACTCGAAACCTCAGAAACTACCACTGCTTTCTCTCCCTCAGCCCAAGCAGTCCCAAAGAAGAAGTGTTCCCAGCAGGCTGGGATAGCACACATATACACTACATATACGTGACAGGCATCGCCAGCAGCCACATCCTGCTCCTTTCTGTGGCTGGCAAGAGTGAGACTGGATGTTTACATGTGGGCAACCTGGGTCCCTCCAGCAGCTCACACACTCAGCCTGCCCAGTGACCCCACTGAATTCCAGTATTAGCAGTGTGCCAAGGCCACAGCACTATTCTGCTTGCTGGCACAGACCATCACACGCCTCCTAAATCAGTCAGGACTCCCCTGGTCCCACAGCCAGCACCCCACTTGCCCTCCGCCAGGCCACTGCCATTGTTCACCAACTTCTCCACTTTGATCTTTGCTGGTGCTCTCAACACTGGCACACCCAGATGTTCTGCAGCTGTTGTCTCCTGGTGGAAAGGACTTGTAAAGCCATGTTTCCTAACAGGACTTCCACAACCTTTCAAAGCAACCTTTACTGGGGTATGAACAATCTCATTCAAATGTCAACATTTCTTTTCCCGTATGTGAAATCAGAATTTCCTTCTTCCGGGCATGCCCAAAACAAGGCACAAACTACATTGTGCCTTCTGTTTCACATGCTGACTCGTTTGTAAACAATGCTAGGAGAATACCTGTTTTGATCCAAGCTAATCTCTGGCCCTTATAGTGCTTTCGGTAGTTAGTTTTGCTTTGTTATTTACTTGATGTCCCATTGAATTGTTGAATCATAAACAGACTACCTGTCTGTATAGCAGCATAGCAGTGATGAATAAATGCAAGAGAAGGAGCAAGGTGATTGTTTGCTAGACTCTTCCTAGAAACTGAGAAATCTGTTACTTAATGCTGACCACAGCAGATGGAGGAAGCATCCTACATGATGTCAAAGCAATGAAGCTGTAATCACTTTTATGATTACAGTCAAGGCACTGCTTTTGCCACCATAAGTGGAGTGCAGGGAATCTTAAAAGACGACACTCTAACTGTTGTCCATGCTCACTGAGAAAATAATGCTTTTACAGCAGAGCAGGTCTCACCGCAGCTAAATCATGGCTTCAACTGTACACCGCCTTCAAAAAGCCCACAAAAACACAAATGAAAGGATTTGGAACCCAAGGGAATCTCGGATTGTGACATCAGCTCACTCTGGATTCTTTCCAAATTCTCAATTCCATTTTCTTCCGAGCCAATTTTCCCATCTAACTTGAGATGTAATTTATGGATTTCCAACACATCTAGTTACCTTAGAATTAGATTGCCACTAGCCAAAAAGACAGAAACAAGCAGTTAAGTGAAGACTGAAACCATGGGTGTTTAGAACAGCAAAACTTGGGCGAAACTATTCTTAAGAAAACCAAAACTTTTAGGACTTACCCATGTATTTTTGGAGGTGGAAAAAGTTTTACATCGAAAAGTCCCTAGGGAACTCTTTTCAGTGCCTGGAGAGCCGCTGTCGCTCGCCTTTCAAGGACCTATTCGTCACAGCAGAGGCAGCAGAGCACAAGATGGCCGACGAGAAGGGGCAGTGTAGAACTCTCTGTCTGTCTGTGTCTCTACTCAGTGTAGAACGTCTCTATCCTGGCACATTTTCGTGTGCGATACTTCCCTCCGGGTCTTCGGTCCTTGCGAAGCTCTATGTACTGTGAGCGCTGCTACTTGCAGCTGAGAAAGACCGTGGAGCTAGCGGCGAATTCGGAGAGCGCTGAGCACGTAGTCAAGAAGCGAGACGTGTCCCTGCAACGCGGTGCTAATAGCAGCTTCCTCGCGGCGGGGGGGAGCTCCGGCCACAAGGCATTCTCGTCCTGGCAACGGATCTCTGTGAAGGGGGTAGGCGAAAAGCTTTCGTTTTCCATTCGAACTGCGAGAGAGGCAGACTGTTGCACGGAGCTCTGAGAACAAAGGTGCACGCCCTAGGCGGGCTTGGGCAGAAGCAGCGTTCTCTAGCTCTTGGCTGCCGGCACACTGCTGGCTGTGTGGCGCCCCTGCAGCGGCTTCTGGCCGCCGGCAAGTGAAAGCAGCGCCAGGCGTGGGCGAGGGCGGTGAACGAAGCAGCACTCGTCCCGTGCTTGTGTGCACCACGTTACAGGCTACTAGGAGAGGAAGGTGGTTGACTCTCCCTTGCCCTCCCAAGTGCCCTTAGCAGTCGGAAGGAGCAAGCTGAAGCACTGCTGCTTGTGCTGCTCCTTGGTTCCCTTGCAGCCCGCTTTGAAAGCATTGGCGGTCGCTTCTAGGCGCCGAGTTGCACACAGCACCACGGTAAGTGCCGCGGAGAAGGGAAATCCAGAGTGCAGCGAGGAGCTGGACGTGGCTTACGTGCAGTAAGGAGAAGGTGAACCTAGGCACTGCCTCTTCAATCTGGCCGCCTCTGCTCTGGTAGCAACTTTTGCAAGTCGGCAGAGGGAGCCGCGAGTATGTAGAACGGAGGGCAGCGAGACGCCGTGTGTTATGCGCCTTTTCAGGGCTGCTGCCAGGGTGCTACTTTAAGAACGCCTTTTTCTTCCTCGCGTCCTTCTCGCTTCGCTCTAGCTGCATGGAGTACAGCACAGCGAAGGTGTGAGGAAGGGCTCTGCCCCAGCTTTTGCCCCGGCCTGCCTGTGCTGCGCCTTTAGCTGCACACGAGAACAACGGCATTTCTTACCCGCAAGGTAAAAAAGGCTTTAGTGTAGCCTTAGGAATGGCAAGTGCCTAGGCATTAAGTTGAGCGACCACGTATGAGGGAGTCTTTAGAGGTTTCCTCCCCCATGGCGCAGGTGTATTCTCATTCTCGTGCTGAACTGAAAAGTCCGGGCATGGCAAGACTGGCCTGCCTTGTGCAGAGACGAACACAAATGTGGGGCTATGATCCTCTGTGTTCGGAGCTCTGCTTCCGGGTGTGTGGGCCGCCATGAGCCCGCAGCAGCCGCCGAGGACAGTGTGGATTGTGGATGAGTCTGGGCTGGCCCCCCGCCCCCCCGTTGGTCTGACAGCGGCAGAAGTGGCGTAGGAGCGGCATCGCCTGAGGGCCCCATGGGGGGCGGGAAGAGAGCCGGGAGTGACTCCGAGCGACACCGGAAGCGATATCCGTAGGGCCCGGAAGGCCAGCGTTGCCATCGAGTTTGGCCGGTAGGAGGCGTCTAAGGTGCTTTGAAAGGTGGAGCTTCTTTGCTCTAGGACAGTCTGGGAGAGCTGAGGGTGTCCAATCTGGAGAACAGAAGGCTCCAGGGAGATCTTCGAGCCCCTTGCAGTGCCTGCTGGGGCTCCAAGATAGCTGGGGAGGGACTTTGGAAAAGGGTCTGGACTCGCAGGACAAGGGGGAATAGCTTCAAACTGCCAGAGGGCTGGGATAGATGGGATATTGGAAAGGAATTCTTCCTTGGGTGGGTGCTGAGGCACATGTTGCTCAAAGAGGCTGTGTAGGAGCCCCATGGCAGGAAGCGTCCAGGGCCAGGCTGGAGCGGACATGGAGCAACCTGGACTAGTGGAAAAGTGTCCCTGCCCGTGTCAGGATGTGGGAAGAAGATAATTTGTCTCTAAGGTCGCTTCCAGTCCAAACCATTCTGGGATTCTAGGATTCATGGAAGGCCCTTTTCCAAGTGAAGTGTTGTATCTCTTGGCTCCCAGCTTGTAGTTGCCGGTTCTTCTGGAAGCAGGCGTGGCGAAGCAGCTGTGATGAGCCATGGGTTCTCAATAGGACGAGTGTGATATATTTGCAGAGAGGAAGGCTGCAGACAGATCTTCAAGGTCCAGGTAAAACAAGCAAAGGATTGAATAGAAGCCAAAGATTGGTTGTGTTAGTCAGTTTGCTGGCTGTTGAAATGGCCCCAGGTAATTTTCAACATTTCTAATTTGGATTTGTTTGAGTAAAAAATGAATGTGTTACCTCCAGCGTAGGCTCTCCAATGCATCTCCATGTGCTCCCATCTCTTTGTTGTATATCGGGTTCTATTAACTGAAGACAGAATCATAACACAGTAGTAAAACATTTAGAGGTGTAGTTAGCCAGCTTCAGGAGTTTTCAACTCAGCTGTTGACTTTTCTGGTAACTGTAGGCAAGGCAACACAATCCAGTTACTCCACTTTTCCTCTCTGAGGAAAAGATGATTTTTTTTTTTTTTTTTTTTTCTCATTTTGAAAATAGCCTTGAATGAAGAGAGTTATGCACGTGGCATGTAGGATTCATTATTTTACCTTTCTCTTCTGTTGTCTTTCGCGTACTAGTCTTTTTAAAATTTTTTTGTCGCTGTTCTCCATTCAGTAGGTTTGAAAGAATTCTAATTGTTGAGATGATGGTTCTTTGAAGGCTCACTTAGCCCACCTTTTGGGTGAAGGAAAGAAGAAGACAAGGTCCTCTAGGAAGAGTAAAAAGCATACTTTCAAGAGGCATTCAGAGATGTCTGCTGATGCCACGCAATTACCGTGTAATCAGCAGAAATGTGTTGGAAAAACACCCATCAGTGACTTCACAAGAAAGCCACACTCAAGACAGGTAAAGAACAGAAGCATAAAACCCCAAAGGTATGAAATGGACAGATTTTCATTGGGAATGAGCAACTCCTGAATTCTTGGTTCTAGAACTAGGGGCTTGTAATAAATAGACTGTCTCCTTGCCAAACGTAAACTTGGTGTCATGAACTGCTCACTGCCCGTTGAAGTGCAGGGCTAGTAGACTAATATTTGCCATGGCAGGCATATTGTATGGCTTTCCTGTTAAAAAGAAATTGGTTTTGCTCATAGCAATCTAGATATGTACCCAGTCTGACACCTATTTTTTAGGCTATATTTCCAAGTAAATGGCTTCCATGATGATGCAGTAAGTTTATGTCATGAACAGGAATGAAGTGATTGCATGCATCCTTTTTTACCCTAAGCCAGCTGCTGAGTAATGAGACAGAGACTCTCACTGACGCCAAGGAGTGCCCGTGCTTTTGGGAAAAGCACTGGGCAGATAAAGCCTATTTCCACATTTCTTGCTAGCGTCTCCTTCAAAGTTCATGGGTTTGTGCATCTTTTAGAGCTGTTCTAGATGTTCTTTGTAGTTTACATGTACTAAATGTAGCAGGTATTGCTTTCATGCCGTCCTACTAGATTTGAAGTTGGGATCTACTCAGGCTTCAATGTCTCAGAAGAAGCAACGTCGATTCTTTGAATTCTACTCTTGAACGTGAGAATGCTACTTATGTAGTTAATGAATTAATTAAATCGAATTCACTTGAATGGAAAAATTGTCTTGTTCATGTAGATTTTAACTTGGGAAATTGATATTTGAGTTCTACTTTTCATTGTTGTTGCTTTTCTGTATTCTTTGATTGCACAGATAGCAGATGTACTGACCAAGTATTGTGTGAAACTGGAGGAAATGTCCTTCCTCTTGGCAGCTGATGTTCACAAGCTCATTAACGCTAAGGCCATGGTAAATGTTTTACCTGGGGCAAGATAGCAGTCTGAATATTCCTAGAATGTCTTTCTTTCCCCAGATGAAATTCATTTTTTCTGCCTATCAATCACTGAAATATAGAAGAAATTTCTACTTGACGGGGTATTGGTTATCATTTGTGTTCTTTTCTCCCCTCATTTTCTGTAGAAGAGACAATTTTTGGTTTGTTTTTGCATGTTGTATGCTGCTTCTACTTCTGGTTTTGTTTTTTAATACACAGAATATAAACGGAGCACTGCTGGATAATGAGAGGGCAACTGCCAAGCTACTCTTGAATCGAATGAAATCAGAGCTTGAGAAAGAAAAATGGCATCAACTGAAATGGCAAGGGACTGGAAGCTCATGCAAAAGAAGTGTGGAGTTCAGAGTTTCAGGTCAGAAATTTGGCAGTCTTCTTTTGGACAATGAGCAACACCAAGAGGCTAGTGTTCACTTTTGGTTTCTGTTAAAGTAATACTTGATCATTTTTTCTTTCTACGTGATACCACGTATGATATCACATATATCATGTGATTCCATTCTACATATCTACTTTCCATCCTGCAGAGAATTTATGGCAAGTGAAGAAATACAGAATCCCCCAACTGTGAATATGGAAATGGAAAAGTTGATAAAGGAGCAGATGGTACTCAGTGAAGAGAGACTGAAGGTTTTGCAATATATCGGGTATGGCAAAAGAGGGTATAGCATAAAGGAAAACAATTGTTGCTGGAGTTAATGAAGGACTTGGCTACAAAATGCACTTTGCTTCCTGTCAATGTGTGATTGCTAAATGCAGCAGTAAGGCAGGGTCTACATCTATTTCTGTACAGCTCTTTTGAATGGAAAAAATGCATTCTTGATTTTCAGTGCCCCAGCTACACTTAATAGGTGGCGATCAGGCTCTAAAAATGGAGGAATGCAGAAGTAAATCTCGAAACATAGCAGAAATGGGCAAAGAGGGGTGGAGAGCTAGAACTTGGTGTTTTTGTCAAGGCATTTTTTTCTCCATGGCGTGGGATTTTATTTGCGGAATAAATGAAGAGAGGAGTCTGGATAGAAATCTAACGTTGCTACGTTTGAATATCCATCCTGAACACAAGACACATTGGTGTGGGTGCAATGCATTACGATCTTTACAGGGAGGTTTTTTACGGTGGATGTAGGAACCAGGTAGATGACAGTTAGTTCCTTATCGGGCAGTAAACAGTTGGCCTTGAACAACAACAATCTCAGGTTTATTTTCATTGCCAAGATGGCTGTAAATAAAAGAACGCCCAGTAGTATGGATATTCGGATTCATAATTTTATATTTGAAGTACTGACTGGTTTGTATTTTAGGATACCTGACTCTTGTTTCCTGCTTTGATAGCACCCTGTTGCCTCCAACACGTGCCAAATCTGATGGAAACGAATGGTGCAGAACTCTGGAGAATTGAAACAAAAGTCTAGGTAGGTCGGGAAATCCTAAGAACAGTCTGGAATTCAAGCAATATTTTCTTTTCTCCTGGGCAACGATGAGGCAGACGGTTGCTTTGAGAGTGCATGTTTGCTCTATTCTTTGTTCCGTGTGTTGCCACATACCTTCTCAGTTGCTTGGAGGTGGCAGTAAGAGCCAAAGAAGCTGCCTGTGGCATGGCTTTCCTTTGGCCAGTACAAACACCTGTGCATGGGGAGATCTAGCAGGAACTGGCTCGGTTAGAATGAATCTGGGGGAAATCAAATGTTAATTTTGACGTGGATCCCTTCTCAGTCATACAAAAATACTCCTTTTTAACTCCTGGAGAAGAAGAGGGGAAGTATGAGAAGAAGAGGGGAAGTATTGGAGATACTTCCTTTCTCTGTGTCCTTGCAGCATGCCTTCCCGCTCTGTGTCTGCCTTCTCTTGCTCCAGAGCACATCCAGTTGGGATGTTTGTAGCCTGTATGGTAGCAAAGAAGTTGGTAGCGATTGTTAAGTACCTTGCTACTTTGAAGCGTAATGATAAACAGCTGTGTATGAAAATGTCTTGATTTCTTTGGCTGGTAATGTCTGGTGTCTGTAGGCACTGCTGGCATCTGTTCCGTGTGCTGAGATTCAGCACATGGCCTCTGTCATGTTTCCATGTCACACTGCACTGTGAAAGATGGGAATTTTGACTGTGGTCTGTTCCGTATCATTCAGACAGCCCTAATGTGGAGTGCGTGGAGAAAATGAGCATCCAGTATGAGCTGGTCGAGGGCAAATGTCAGGAGAAAGGGCAGATGTGCAAGTTGAGTGCCACAGCTTTTGGCTGTGATAGCCGTGGTCCAATGTGTCATTAAGAGTAAAGTGCGTCTGAGGATGCACCAGACAGTGAGATAACAAGTGGAATTCCTTTTTAACCTCCTCCTTACTCTGTTCAAAAAGTAAGCCATCCGTTTGGTTTCACAGTAGTAGTCGGTATTTGTGCTTGAAATGTGGAAAAGCCGTAACAAATGCCAGTAATGAAGGGAGTGCTGTCCTACATGAATGTGGAAGATGCAAGGAGCCTCAGCCCTTGTGCTAAATCTGTCTTATCTTGGGAAAGAAATTCCACCTCTGCCTCAATTTCTCCCTTTGTGTCCAACCAGATGGTATTGTTTAGTAATCTAATATGGCATGTGGGAGGCTGAATCTATCTCTGTCCATCACAAAAGAAACACTACGTTTAGCCAGGCTCTCTGAAAGCCACACAGTATTTCTTCTGTGCATGTCAATAATTTGTTCTTCTTTTCCTTCAGATGACCCTGTTGGATGTGAACATTTGCACAGCAGAAGATGCTGAAGTTGTGCACTCCAACATGCTTCAGATGACTGAGAAACGAAAATGTAGGTTTGAAGAAGAAGTGGAGCACGTGGATGTACGTTTCTTTTATTTGATGACATATATCTTCATCACTCCTTGGGATTAGTCTGTTCTTCCTGTGCTCCCACCTGCAATGCCTTCTGCGTGGTAGGCTATTGATGTCACCTTAGAAAGAGGTCCATAGTGTGACAAAACACTCCAGAGAAACAGTTTGGTGTGGAAGAGTTTCATGTGGAAGTGTTCATAATTCTTGTGTTTATTATTTGTAATAGAAATAGATTGTATTTTTATGATCATTTCTATCTGAAATACATAGGATAGCGATGAATGACGTATGGCCCAGTCTGCTTAAGATCAGACTTCAGGAAGAGCTGGAAATGATCTCCCAAATGTCTTCCAATCTTTTCTATACATAAAAAAAGTCGGGCAGTTGTTTCTAAAGGGATAAATTATAGAATGTGATTTGGTGCTTTATGGTGCCAGAATAAACAGAAGTTTTGAGAATCCGCATTCTTACCAGTTTACTTGGAGACTGATTTTTTTTTACTCTCCAGATAGAAGACGCCATGTTGGATACCAGTCGTAAAATTCCAGGCAGCCTTTTATCATGTTACATATCCTCTTACTCATTCATTTCACCTTCCAGCAGTTTAGAAAGAACTTGTTCACTTGAATGTTTTTCTTTGGAGTGATTTGAAGGAGACGGCTAAATGGCCATAATCCAGGTAGAAACATAAAAACAAGGGTGTGCTATAAAGACAGGACTTCTTAATGCAAAGAGCCCTCTGAAATTCAAAATACCTGCTATAAAATTAAAAATGTAATCTTTGACTTTTAGATGGGAATTTCTCCTCTTCAGTTTCATTCTGTCAGGTGCATTTTTGCTAACTGCTTGATTCACGCTGAATGGACAGTCCTGTCTTATTGTTGGTATGGCAACAGCGATAGAGATCACTGCTGCTTTCTGTAGAAAGTGGCTGCAAGTTGCTATGACGAGATCTTGTGCAGGTCTAGAGTCTGATTGGATGTGAGGTTCTCATTGTTTCAGAACACCAACTTGGGGTGGCAGTGTCAGAGGTGTTCATTATCTAGGAAGATTTTCATAGGCGATGAGTTTTGCTGAGGTAGCTTTCTCTTCTGGGTGTAGAAGATATGTGCATAATTAACTTCCTTGAATCCTAAAGAGCTGGGGAGATTTTAGTATCTACGAAACCATTTTTACTAGCTTTTTTATGTGGCCTTAGATGATGAAAGTGATCTGGATACAATCTTAGAAAAAAGGCAAACGGTGAGCTGTGAGGAAGAGCTGAAGGAGTATTTGGAGAACACCCTTTCTTCTTGAGATCAACTTAGAACAAGGTATGAATTTGGTATGTTTTGTAAACTTAAAAGGTAGAGCATCTTTGAACATTGGTTGTACTACTTAGGCCTTGTTTTAATGCTGTTGTGTGAAGGTATGGAAAAAGAGTGCTTTTCACTTCATGTAAGAATATAGAATAATGTCCCTACTGAACAAGGTTAAGGCAAATAATGCCCACGGTTTAGGAATGGGACAAAGGAAGACTGCTATCATTCAAAAACCATAGCACATCAGTATTACTGTGCATACCGTCACATCCATGCCTTATTCAGAAGGTAAAAGTAGTAGTGCAGATTCTTGGATCACCGGAATCAGAAGTTGGTCTGCACCATCATCTCTTCACTCATAGATTTGATCTCATTCAAAGTTCTAGGAACTCAGACGTTTAAGACAGCCAAGCACCGGCAACTTTAAAAACCATCTAAAAATGGGTACAATACCGCTCTCCTTCCTGAAGATCTTAGCAGCAGCTCTGAAGCCGTAGAGGAAGCAGCACTGTTCACACACCCAGGAGGTCTTTCCTACCTGCTCGATCAGAGGCACATTAGAAGAGCAGTGTGGACCTGAGGGGCAGATGCACATACCTTCACACACCTCGCAGTGGGACTGTGGTTAGAGCTGGAGGTTTGATACTCTTCCTAATAATTTGAGCCGTTAAAACAAAGCCAGAGGTAACAGACCAAGTGAAAATACAATGCCAGGTTGCGGAAAGAGAATGTTACCTATCTGAACTCGTACAAAAATTCCCCATCATTCTCTTTGTTTAGGAGACCAAGCCAATGTCCGTGTAAATGAAAACAAGTGTGAATATTGATTTTTCTTGAATCAAGACTCAGCTTTATGTCCAAGTCAAAGGCAAATAAACCAGAAAGGCTCCGCTGAGCACAGTGCAGAACTAACATGGAAGACAGTCATTTGACCTCTTATGTAAGCAGTGTTGGTGTGGTTCCCCATCCAAAAGGAAGGATGTCAAATGCTTCTTTGGAAATATTTTAACTTCTCTGCGTTTCTTTCTTTGTAATGAACTAATCTCTAACAAGCCAGGACGTGATTGTGTTCAGTAGAAACAGATCAATGGCAACATTTAGCCTAAAGGTTTTATGAGATTGATCAGGAAGTTCGATTTCGATTTAAAGGCACTGTAGTCATATTTAATTTTATTTCTCTCCGCACTTGAGTCTCTTAAACAGGGACCTTCAATTGGACAGGAACGGGACACTGAAGCAAATTGTAATGGATGACGTAATGGCTTACCCAGAAGCATTTTGTGGGAATTGATTTCTTCTAGGTATCCATCAGCCAGCATTTTAGTGTGAAGGGAATCTTCAAACAGGTAAAACAAAAATTCCCGTTGGTTTCAAACCTGACTGCTATATTAATTTTTCACTTTGGAGAAAATTTTCATGACCTTTAAAATTCAGACTGTATCAAGTATTGTTTCAGCCATTGAAGAAAGTGCTTTTGATGGAGATAGGAGAGGGAAACCAAAACATTTCTCAGAGCCACACTTTGAGCTCTGTCCTTGTTACAAACGGCACTTGAGCAAATGCATTTGCCTTTGGAACAGAAAACGACAAGGTAACAGGCTTATCATTACGGATTTGAGTGTTCCAGGTTCTTTAGGTAGTAAGTGATCTATTCAAGATGATCTCTTCCTGAAATAGATCCATTTTGAGAAGGGATATGGATTTCTTAGAAGAAGGCAAATCCCTATGTTAAAACGGTGTGGTGGGTGTTTTTTGTTGTTGTTGTTTTGCAAGTTTTAGAACTTGCAAGGCACAATCAACTTCATAGCTGGAGATGCAGATAAGACCACGACATTCCAAACAGGTGTTTCTTTTTGGTTGTTTTTCAATCTGTCTATCTTTGGATTGTAACCAGTAGAACTGTGCTTGAACTGGAAAGAAGTAGCGGAGGTTTCAGAAGTGGAGCATGCGGTGGAACAGTAAGCTGAGAGCATTGTGCAAGGAGAGGAAAGAGGGGAAAATGGTAAGAGTTTCCTGAGTCGGAAGGGACCCCTAGGGATCGTCAAAGTCCAACTCCTGGCCCTGCACAGACACTCCAACAGTCCCACCCTCTGCATCCCTGAGAGCATTGGCCAAACGCTCCTGGATCTCTGGCAGCCTTGGGGCTGTGCCCATTGCCTGGAGAACCTATTCAGTGCCCGACCAGCCTCTGAGGAAAAAAACCTTTCCCTGATAGCCAGCCTAATCGTCCCCTGACACAGCTCCTGGCATTCCCTTGGCTCCTGTCCCTGGTCGCAGAGAGCAGAGAGCAAAGCTGTCCCTGTGCTGCCCTTGGGAGGAGCTGAGAGGTCCCAAGTGAGGTGTGAGCTCAGTGTCCTCTCTGCAGCTGAACCAAATGCCCTGAGCCACTCTTTGTATGGCTTTCCCTCCAGCCTCTTCGCTATCCCTGTGTCCCTCCTTTGGACATTTCTCCAATAGCCTGAGGTCTTTCTGACGCTGTGGCATCCAAAATTGCCCCCAGGGCTTGAAGAGAGCGCAGTCCCAGCCCAGAGCAGAGCGGGACAATCGCCTCTCTCGAGCGAGCGGTGCCAGAAGATAGGGACAGTTGTCAAAAAATCAGCTGGAGAAAGAAATCTAACAGAGAAACGGGTGATCTTGGCACAGGAAATGGAAGAAGCAGAGGAAGAAGAAGATGAGGAGAGGATTCCTTGTAAAAGTGAAGAAAATGAGCATGCAGAACAGGGACTAAGCATTATGCAGGTAAGTGAGCAAGAGAATAAGTTTGAAAGTGAAGGCAGTTTTGTCCAAAAGAAGGAGGAATAGGAAGTCTTTTTGCTGAGAATGAATAGAAAGTTTTTTTGCATTTAGTTTGTATACGAAGCGCACAGGGCTCTAGATCCTTTTGTGGGAAAATGGAGTGTGTAAAGTTGCCAATCATTTTGGAGCGAATTTGGAGGTTTTTGGGGTCCCAGGTGAATTTTGGGTTGAATTCTGGGGATTTGGGAGTGCCCAGGTGAATTGGGGGGGGCGGGGCGGGGCGGGGATTTGGGGAGATCCAGGTGAGTTTTGAGGGGTCCCAGGTTGATTTTGGGGGAGAATTTGTGGAATTTTGGGGGATCCCGGGTAGCGAGGTTTGGGGTGAATTTGTGGAATGTGGGGAGTCCCAGTTGAATTTTAGGGGGAATTTGTGGAATTCTAGGGATCTCAGGGGAATTTTGGGGTGAATTTGGTGAATTTTAGGGTATACGTGTGAATTTTAGGGTTCTCAGGTGAGTTTTGGGAATGCCAGACGTATTTTGGGGTGAATTCTGTCGATTTTGGGGTATCCAGGTGAGCATTTGGAAGTCGTGGGAGAATTTTGGGATGAATTTGGGGGGATGCAGGTGGATTTTCCGGGGAATTTTGGTGATTTTTGGGAGTCCCAGATGGGTCTGGGAGTGAATTTGGTGGATTTGGGGGTATCTGGGAGGGTTTTGAGGGGGATTGGAGACATTTTGGAGTGAATTTGGGAGGTGTTGGGGGGACTGGGTCTTGGGGGTGATTTGAGGGGTTTTGGGGGTTGCAGGTGGGATTTTGGGGTGAAGCCCTGGGATTTGGGGGTCCCCCGTGAATTTTGGGGTGAATTTGTGGGCTTTTGGGAGTTGCCAGGTGAGTGCTGAGCGTCCCAGGGGGGACTTCGGGGTGAATTTTGGGGATTTGGGGTTTCCCAGGTGAATTTCTGAGGTGGAAAGGTTCAAAAAGGGTTTTTTTTGAAAACAAGTTAAAGCCAGAAGGTTATTGAAAATTAATAGATGTGATGCAAGTAGGTAATATGCAGACAATACACAGCGAGACAAATCATGGGAAAAATACAGTGGTAACACATGAGTGTGTGAGGATGGGATCAGTATAGCTAAGGCTCAGTTGAAGCTGAATTTGGAAAAGCATGCCAAAACTAAGAATAATAAAGGCACCTACGGGTATTTCAGTGGGAAAAGGAAGATGAAAAGAAACCTATCACACCTCCCCTATTCCCCCCCCCCCACCCCCATAAGCCAGACAGGACTAGTGACAACAGACAAGGAGAAGGCTGAGGTACTCAACAAGTGTTGGTCTCAATTTTTACTGCCAGTCACTATTTCCACATCTCTCAGGTTATTGGACTGGTGGACTTGATTCTAACCCATAGTAGCAGGTCAGCTTTCAGACCACTTGAGGAACCTGAGCATGCAAGACCATGGGACCCACCCAGAGGCATGTCAGGGCCCTGAGAGAACTGGCAGCTGTAGTTGCTAAGGTGCTTTCTCCATCATATTTGAGAAATCAAGGTAACCAGCTGAAGTCTCCAGACACTGTGTTGTATTGACTCCAGTCCTCTTGGTCTTTTTTGTAAATCTTAGAGCTCTGAGTCAATTTCTGCAGAGGATTCCCAATGCAGTTTCAAAAATGGAATCTTTGTTACTGGTCCTCATGTTGATCTTGGATATTTCCATTTTCTGCACTCCTTTATTTTCGAAACATTTGTAATGACTGAAAAGAAAGCTGAGACGAGGCATTATGCTCTTTCCAGTGATAGAAATGGACCAGTATTCTTTTCAGACAAATATAATTTTTGCTGTGTCTAAGCACATGTGCATACCTGTGTTTGATTTATGTGTCCAGGTTTTGGCAATGGGGCAGCCACAGGGCCGTCCTGAGACAATGGCCCAGGTGCTGCCCTGTCCCGCTTTCTTCCAACTGGCTCCACTTCAGGATGTCCTCCCTGCTGAGAGAAGAGGCTGGGACAGCACCTTTAGAAATGTGACTTTCTGGGGTTTTTTTTGTTTTATTTTGTTTTGTTATTTTTAAAGTTACTAAAAACCTTCACCCTGATTTTTTGTGTTGGGTTTGGGGTTTTTTTTCAGTTTTGGGTGGGTTTTTTGGTGGGCTTTTTTGGGGGCTTTTTTTGTCTCTTTGGGGATTATTGGTTGGGGGGTTCTGTGTGTTTGTTTGGTCTGCTTTTTTTGTTTGTTTGTTTGTTTGTTTGTTTGTTTGTTTGTTTATTACGGTTTTGTAGAGTTTTTTAAGCAAATTGATTGGAAAACTGAATAGTCCTCCACTATAGTCTCCTGGATTCACCTGAGACTCTTCCTAGGCATCTCCCTGATCCTTTTTGCAATGAGTCTCACATCATTCTCCTGAAGAAACTGTCTGCTTATGGTTTGCATGGGTGGGCTGTTTGCTGGGTGACAAACTGGGTGATGGCCAGGCCCACAGAGTGGTGGGAAATAGAGTTCATCCAGCTGGTCCCCAAGGCTCAGTCTTGGGCCCAGTCCTGTTTAATATCTTGCTCAGTGTTCTGGACAAGGGCATAGAGTACACGCCCAGGAAGTTCACAGATGATGCAAAATTGGCTGGTAGTGTTTTTTTCTTCTGGAGGACAGCAGGCTCTGCTTCTTCTTCCTCCTGTTCTGAGGTCGCTGCTCCCTCTTCATCCCTCATTAAGTGTGCTGATTTTGTCACTTGGATGAGAAAACAAACAATTTTAGCAACAATACTAGTGGCAGGGTACAAGAAAGGAAGAGTTCACACGAATCCCCCCCCCCCCCCCCGCCCAACAACAGAAAATACCTGATGGCTCCTCTGCCCAGCTTACTGACTACACCGGAACCCATTGTCCCCCAAAGATACTCCCTTCTCCCTTCCCCCAGCCATGATGTGAGATGGAATAGAATAACTAAGATTAAGATTCTCCCTATGGAACTCCATCATACTTCGATTCTGGGAAAAAAAAATTCTTGAAGTTCTATCATTTCAGATCATTTGAATTTGAATTTGCATACTAAAAAGTCTAGCCAGAAACTCATGACAATATTAATAGCCCATTCTAGAATGTCCGAGATGATAGACACTTCTTTCAAGAGAATGTGATACCTCACGTGACTTCTCCAGAATTTAAATGAACAGCGGGAGTAGTCTACAAGATTCTTGCTGCCATCTGGATTTCCTGGTATTTGGCTGGTCTATGTAAACCAACCAGCTATTCAGCAGAGGGAATATTAGTGTGATACTTGATGGTATGTGAGATGGAACACAGTAATTTATGGCTTTTTGCATAGTGATGAAGCTGTAAAGAAAGCTCCGTAATGCTCAGACAAGGAGGCTGCTGGACTTCAAGCAGCAAAGGCCCAAAACGAACCAGTGAAAAGGTGTCATTGAAAAAAAAAAAAAAAGCCAGGTGGGGAGCAAAGTGATACTTAAGGGCAGTTTACTGAAAGAGGGAATCTAGTGAAAAAAAAAAGTCCAAGAGTGAAGGAATAACAGAGAAAATGAAACTAAGGAAGGAAATCAATCTCAGCTAATCATTTCAGAAGCTAACAAGTTGTCATTGCAATGATGCATAAAGTGAGAAAAAAATAAATATGTCTGCGCCAAAATCTGAAATATGAACTTTACTGCATTCTGTCTTCCACGGAATCATACAACAGTCTGTGATTAAAGATCATGTAGTCCAACTTCCTTGCCAGGTAGATCTTACAGTAGATCAAATTGCTCAAGACTAGCCAAACTGATAAGGAGCACTCTCAATGATGGGGCATCCACAACTTCTCTGGAACACCCGTTTGAGTGTCTCACCAGCTTCATTGTAGAAAAGTTTTTCCTTTTAGCCAATCTAAACCTAGTCTCAGTTTGAAAGCATGGCCCCTTATCCTGTCTCTGCAAACTTTCCTAAAAAGTCTTTCTCCATTTGTCTTATACCCTCTTTACATATTCAAAGGCCACAATACTGTCTCTCCAGAAACCTCTCTTCTCCAGGCTAAAAGATCCTACTTTTCACAAGAACCAGGTCATAAACTGAGATGGAAGACATCTCAGGAGATCAGATCATCCAACAGCTCAGCGTAAGAATAGCTCTGAAGTCAGATCAACTAGCTTAGGGCTGTGTCTGTTTGAATTTTGAAAATTAGCAGGACTTGAAATGCTTCAAGGAAGAGAACTCTGGGTGGCTCCAGAAACAGCCTGAGAAACTCGAGCAAACTCGAAACCTCAGAAACTACCACTGCTTTCTCTCCCTCAGCCCAAGCAGTCCCAAAGAAGAAGTGTTCCCAGCAGGCTGGGATAGCACACATATACACTACATATACGTGACAGGCATCGCCAGCAGCCACATCCTGCTCCTTTCTGTGGCTGGCAAGAGTGAGACTGGATGTTTACATGTGGGCAACCTGGGTCCCTCCAGCAGCTCACACACTCAGCCTGCCCAGTGACCCCACTGAATTCCAGTATTAGCAGTGTGCCAAGGCCACAGCACTATTCTGCTTGCTGGCACAGACCATCACACGCCTCCTAAATCAGTCAGGACTCCCCTGGTCCCACAGCCAGCACCCCACTTGCCCTCCGCCAGGCCACTGCCATTGTTCACCAACTTCTCCACTTTGATCTTTGCTGGTGCTCTCAACACTGGCACACCCAGATGTTCTGCAGCTGTTGTCTCCTGGTGGAAAGGACTTGTAAAGCCATGTTTCCTAACAGGACTTCCACAACCTTTCAAAGCAACCTTTACTGGGGTATGAACAATCTCATTCAAATGTCAACATTTCTTTTCCCGTATGTGAAATCAGAATTTCCTTCTTCCGGGCATGCCCAAAACAAGGCACAAACTACATTGTGCCTTCTGTTTCACATGCTGACTCGTTTGTAAACAATGCTAGGAGAATACCTGTTTTGATCCAAGCTAATCTCTGGCCCTTATAGTGCTTTCGGTAGTTAGTTTTGCTTTGTTATTTACTTGATGTCCCATTGAATTGTTGAATCATAAACAGACTACCTGTCTGTATAGCAGCATAGCAGTGATGAATAAATGCAAGAGAAGGAGCAAGGTGATTGTTTGCTAGACTCTTCCTAGAAACTGAGAAATCTGTTACTTAATGCTGACCACAGCAGATGGAGGAAGCATCCTACATGATGTCAAAGCAATGAAGCTGTAATCACTTTTATGATTACAGTCAAGGCACTGCTTTTGCCACCATAAGTGGAGTGCAGGGAATCTTAAAAGACGACACTCTAACTGTTGTCCATGCTCACTGAGAAAATAATGCTTTTACAGCAGAGCAGGTCTCACCGCAGCTAAATCATGGCTTCAACTGTACACCGCCTTCAAAAAGCCCACAAAAACACAAATGAAAGGATTTGGAACCCAAGGGAATCTCGGATTGTGACATCAGCTCACTCTGGATTCTTTCCAAATTCTCAATTCCATTTTCTTCCGAGCCAATTTTCCCATCTAACTTGAGATGTAATTTATGGATTTCCAACACATCTAGTTACCTTAGAATTAGATTGCCACTAGCCAAAAAGACAGAAACAAGCAGTTAAGTGAAGACTGAAACCATGGGTGTTTAGAACAGCAAAACTTGGGCGAAACTATTCTTAAGAAAACCAAAACTTTTAGGACTTACCCATGTATTTTTGGAGGTGGAAAAAGTTTTACATCGAAAAGTCCCTAGGGAACTCTTTTCAGTGCCTGGAGAGCCGCTGTCGCTCGCCTTTCAAGGACCTATTCGTCACAGCAGAGGCAGCAGAGCACAAGATGGCCGACGAGAAGGGGCAGTGTAGAACTCTCTGTCTGTCTGTGTCTCTACTCAGTGTAGAACGTCTCTATCCTGGCACATTTTCGTGTGCGATACTTCCCTCCGGGTCTTCGGTCCTTGCGAAGCTCTATGTACTGTGAGCGCTGCTACTTGCAGCTGAGAAAGACCGTGGAGCTAGCGGCGAATTCGGAGAGCGCTGAGCACGTAGTCAAGAAGCGAGACGTGTCCCTGCAACGCGGTGCTAATAGCAGCTTCCTCGCGGCGGGGGGGAGCTCCGGCCACAAGGCATTCTCGTCCTGGCAACGGATCTCTGTGAAGGGGGTAGGCGAAAAGCTTTCGTTTTCCATTCGAACTGCGAGAGAGGCAGACTGTTGCACGGAGCTCTGAGAACAAAGGTGCACGCCCTAGGCGGGCTTGGGCAGAAGCCGCGTTCTCTAGCTCTTGGCTGCCGGCGCACTTGTGGTTGTGTGGCGCCCTTGCAGCGGCTTCTGGCCGCCGGCAAGTGAAAGCAGCGCCAGGCGTGGGCGAGGGCGGTGAACGAAGCAGCACTCGTCCCGTGCTTGTGTGCACCACGTTACAGGCTACTAGGAGAGGAAGGTGGTTGACTCTCCCTTGCCCTCCCAAGTGCCCTTAGCAGTCGGAAGGAGCAAGCTGAAGCACTGCTGCTTGTGCTGCTCCTTGGTTCCCTTGCAGCCCGCTGTGAAAGCATTGGCGGTCGCTTCTAGGCGCCGAGTTGCACACAGCACCACGGTAAGTGCCGCGGAGAAGGGAAATCCAGAGTGCAGCGAGGAGCTGGACGTGGCTTACGCGCAGTAAGGAGAAGGTGAACCTAGGCACTGCCTCTTCAATCTGGCCGCCTCTGCTCTGGTAACAACTTTCGCAAGTCGGCAGAGGGAGCTGCGAGTATGTAGAACGGAGGGCAGCGAGACGCCGTGTGTTATGCGCCCTTTCAGGGCTGCTGCCAGGGGGCTAGTTTAAGTACGCTTTTTCTTCCTCGCGTCCTTCTCGCTTCGCTCTAGCTGCATGGAGTACAGTACAGCGAAGGAGTGAGGAGGGGCAGTGCCGCAGCTTTGGCCCTGGCGTGCAACGGCTGTGTGCTGCTTTTCCAAGCAGAAAGACCACTGAGAAGTGAAAGCGATACTGAAGGAGCTCTTTGACTGCTCGTGTGCTCTTCGCTGCACTGCGCCGCTGGCAAGCGGCTTCGTTCTTCGCCTTCTGCCGTCCGGCGAGAGCTGAACTCCAGCGGTCAGTTGCAGCTCTGCCCAACAGCGTGTTCTCGGTTCTGCGGGCAAGCACGCCCTCTTGCCTTGGCCCCGAGAGCAAAGTCCCGAGCGAGCACTCGACTCAGTGCAATGCACCCGGAAGGACGCTCTCGCTCGCCTTTCAAGGAGCGATTCCTAACAGCAGAAGCAGCAGAGGCACAAACTGCACGACGAGAGGGGACAACGTAGAACACGTCTCTGTCCTGGCACATTTGCGTGTGCGATACTTCCCTCCGGCTCTTCGGGCCTTGCGAAGCTCTGTGTACTGCGAGCGCTGCTACTCGCAGCTGAGAAGGACCGTGGAGCTAGCGGCGAATTCGGAGAGCTCTTCGCTGCACTGCGCCGCTCGCAAGCGGCTTCGTTCTTCGCCTTCTGCCGTCCGGCGAGAGCTGAACTCCAGCGGTCAGCTGCAGCTCTGCCTAACAGCGTGTTCTCGGTTCCGCGGGCAAGCACGCCCTCTTGCCTTGGCCCCGAGTGCAAAGTCCCGAGCGAGCACTCGACTCAGTGCAATGCACCCGGAAGGACGCTCTCGCTCGCCTTTCAAGGAGCGATTCCTAACAGCAGAAGCAGCAGAGGCACAAACTGCACGACGAGAGGGGACAACGTAGAACACGTCTCTGTCCTGGCACATTTTCGTGTGCGATACTTCCCTCCGGCTCTTCGGGCCTTGCGAAGCTCTGTGTACTGCGAGCGCTGCTACTCGCAGCTGAGAAGGACCGTGGAGCTAGCGGCGAATTCGGAGAGCTCTTCGCTGCACTGCGCCGCTCGCAAGCGGCTTCGTTCTTCGCCTTCTGCCGTCCGGCGAGAGCTGAACTCCAGCGGTCAGCTGCAGCTCTGCCCAACAGCGTGTTCTCGGTTCTGCGGGCAAGCACGCCCTCTTGCCTTGGCCCCGAGTGCAAAGTCCCGAGCGAGCACTCGACTCAGTGCAATGCACCCGGAAGGACGCTCTCGCTCGCCTTTCAAGGAGCGATTCCTAACAGCAGAAGCAGCAGAGGCACAAACTGCACGACGAGAGGGGACAACGTAGAACACGTCTCTGTCCTGGCACATTTTCGTGTGCGATACTTCCCTCCGGCTCTTCGGGCCTTGCGAAGCTCTGTGTACTGCGAGCGCTGCTACTCGCAGCTGAGAAGGACCGTGGAGCTAGCGGCGAATTCGGAGAGCTCTTCGCTGCACTGCGCCGCTCGCAAGCGCCTTCGTTCTTCGCCTTCTGCCGTCCGGCGAGAGCTGAACTCCAGCGGTCAGTTGCAGCTCTGCCCAACAGCGTGTTCTCGGTTCTGCGGGCAAGCACGCCCTCTTGCCTTGGCCCCGAGAGCAAAGTCCCGAGCGAGCACTCGACTCAGTGCAATGCACCCGGAAGGACGCTCTCGCTCGCCTTTCAAGGAGCGATTCCTAACAGCAGAAGCAGCAGAGGCACAAACTGCACGACGAGAGGGGACAACGTAGAACACGTCTCTGTCCTGGCACATTTGCCTGTGCCATACTTCCCTCCGGCTCTTCGGGCCTTGCGAAGCTCTGTGTACTGCGAGCGCTGCTACTCGCAGCTGAGAAGGACCGTGGAGCTAGCGGCGAATTCGGAGAGCTCTTCGCTGCACTGCGCCGCTCGCAAGCGGCTTCGTTCTTCGCCTTCTGCCGTCCGGCGAGAGCTGAACTCCAGCGGTCAGTTGCAGCTCTGCCCAACAGCGTGTTCTCGGTTCTGCGGGCAAGCACGCCCTCTTGCCTTGGCCCCGAGAGCAAAGTCCCGAGCGAGCACTCGACTCAGTGCAATGCACCCGGAAGGACGCTCTCGCTCGCCTTTCAAGGAGCGATTCCTAACAGCAGAAGCAGCAGAGGCACAAACTGCACGACGAGAGGGGACACCGTAGAACACGTCTCTGTCCTGGCACATTTGCGTGTGCGATACTTCCCTCCGGGTCTTCGGGCCTTGCGAAGCTCTGTGTACTGCGAGCGCTGCTACTCGCAGCTGAGAAGGACCGTGGAGCTAGCGGCGAATTCGGAGAGCTCTTCGCTGCACTGCGCCGCTCGCAAGCGGCTTCGTTCTTCGCCTTCTGCCGTCCGGCGAGAGCTGAACTCCAGCGGTCAGTTGCAGCTCTGCCCAACAGCGTGTTCTCGGTTCTGGGGGAAGCACGCCCTCTTGCCTTGGCCCCGAGAGCAAAGTCCCGAGCGAGCACTCGACTCAGTGCAATGCACCCGGAAGGACGCTCTCGCTCGCCTTTCAAGGAGCGATTCCTAACAGCAGAAGCAGCAGAGGCACAAACTGCACGACGAGAGGGGACACCGTAGAACACGTCTCTGTCCTGGCACATTTGCGTGTGCGATACTTCCCTCCGGCTCTTCGGGCCTTGCGAAGCTCTGTGTACTGCGAGCGCTGCTACTCGCAGCTGAGAAGGACCGTGGAGCTAGCGGCGAATTCGGAGAGCTCTTCGCTGCACTGCGCCGCTCGCAAGCGGCTTCGTTCTTCGCCTTCTGCCGTCCGGCGAGAGCTGAACTCCAGCGGTCAGTTGCAGCTCTGCCCAACAGCGTGTTCTCGGTTCTGCGGGCAAGCACGCCCTCTTGCCTTGGCCGCGAGAGCAAAGTCCCGAGCGAGCACTCGACTCAGTGCAATGCACCCGGAAGGACGCTCTCGCTCGCCTTTCAAGGAGCGATTCCTAACAGCAGAAGCAGCAGAGGCACAAACTGCACGACGAGAGGGGACACCGTAGAACACGTCTCTGTCCTGGCACATTTTCGTGTGCGATACTTCCCTCCGGCTCTTCGGGCCTTGCGAAGCTCTGTGTACTGCGAGCGCTGCTACTCGCAGCTGAGAAGGACCGTGGAGCTAGCGGCGAATTCGGAGAGCTCTTCGCTGCACTGCGCCGCTCGCAAGCGGCTTCGTTCTTCGCCTTCTGCCGTCCGGCGAGAGCTGAACTCCAGCGGTCAGTTGCAGCTCTGCCCAACAGCGTGTTCTCGGTTCTGCGGGCAAGCACGCCCTCTTGCCTTGGCCGCGAGAGCAAAGTCCCGAGCGAGCACTCGACTCAGTGCAATGCACCCGGAAGGACGCTCTCGCTCGCCTTTCAAGGAGCGATTCCTAACAGCAGAAGCAGCAGAGGCACAAACTGCACGACGAGAGGGGACAACGTAGAACACGTCTCTGTCCTGGCACATTTTCGTGTGCGATACTTCCCTCCGGCTCTTCGGGCCTTGCGAAGCTCTGTGTACTGCGAGCGCTGCTACTCGCAGCTGAGAAGGACCGTGGAGCTAGCGGCGAATTCGGAGAGCTCTTCGCTGCACTGCGCCGCTCGCAAGCGCCTTCGTTCTTCGCCTTCTGCCGTCCGGCGAGAGCTGAACTCCAGCGGTCAGTTGCAGCTCTGCCCAACAGCGTGTTCTCGGTTCTGCGGGCAAGCACGCCCTCTTGCCTTGGCCGCGAGAGCAAAGTCCCGAGCGAGCACTCGACTCAGTGCAATGCACCCGGAAGGACGCTCTCGCTCGCCTTTCAAGGAGCGATTCCTAACAGCAGAAGCAGCAGAGGCACAAACTGCACGACGAGAGGGGACAACGTAGAACACGTCTCTGTCCTGGCACATTTTCGTGTGCGATACTTCCCTCCGGCTCTTCGGGCCTTGCGAAGCTCTGTGTACTGCGAGCGCTGCTACTCGCAGCTGAGAAGGACCGTGGAGCTAGCGGCGAATTCGGAGAGCTTTTCGCTGCACTGCGCCGCTCGCAAGCGGCTTCGTTCTTCGCCTTCTGCCGTCCGGCGAGAGCTGAACTCCAGCGGTCAGTTGCAGCTCTGCCCAACAGCGTGTTCTCGGTTCTGCGGGCAAGCACGCCCTCTTGCCTTGGCCGCGAGAGCAAAGTCCCGAGCGAGCACTCGACTCAGTGCAATGCACCCGGAAGGACGCTCTCGCTCGCCTTTCAAGGAGCGATTCCTAACAGCAGAAGCAGCAGAGGCACAAACTGCACGACGAGAGGGGACAACGTAGAACACGTCTCTGTCCTGGCACATTTTCGTGTGCGATACTTCCCTCCGGCTCTTCGGGCCTTGCGAAGCTCTGTGTACTGCGAGCGCTGCTACTCGCAGCTGAGAAGGACCGTGGAGCTAGCGGCGAATTCGGAGAGCTCTTCGCTGCACTGCGCCGCTCGCAAGCGGCTTCGTTCTTCGCCTTCTGCCGTCCGGCGAGAGCTGAACTCCAGCGGTCAGTTGCAGCTCTGCCCAACAGCGTGTTCTCGGTTCTGCGGGCAAGCACGCCCTCTTGCCTTGGCCCCGAGAGCAAAGTCCCGAGCGAGCACTCGACTCAGTGCAATGCACCCGGAAGGACGCTCTCGCTCGCCTTTCAAGGAGCGATTCCTAACAGCAGAAGCAGCAGAGGCACAAACTGCACGACGAGAAGGGACAACGTAGAACACGTCTCTGTCCTGGCACATTTTCGTGTGCGATACTTCCCTCCGGCTCTTCGGGCCTTGCGAAGCTCTGTGTACTGCGAGCGCTGCTACTCGCAGCTGAGAAGGACCGTGGAGCTAGCGGCGAATTCGGAGAGCTCTTCGCTGCACTGCGCCGCTCGCAAGCGGCTTCGTTCTTCGCCTTCTGCCGTCCGGCGAGAGCTGAACTCCAGCGGTCAGTTGCAGCTCTGCCCAACAGCGTGTTCTCGGTTCTGCGGGCAAGCACGCCCTCTTGCCTTGGCCCCGAGAGCAAAGTCCCGAGCGAGCACTCGACTCAGTGCAATGCACCCGGAAGGACGCTCTCGCTCGCCTTTCAAGGAGCGATTCCTAACAGCAGAAGCAGCAGAGGCACAAACTGCACGACGAGAAGGGACAACGTAGAACACGTCTCTGTCCTGGCACATTTTCGTGTGCGATACTTCCCTCCGGCTCTTCGGGCCTTGCGAAGCTCTGTGTACTGCGAGCGCTGCTACTCGCAGCTGAGAAGGACCGTGGAGCTAGCGGCGAATTCGGAGAGCTCTTCGCTGCACTGCGCCGCTCGCAAGCGGCTTCGTTCTTCGCCTTCTGCCGTCCGGCGAGAGCTGAACTCCAGCGGTCAGTTGCAGCTCTGCCCAACAGCGTGTTCTCGGTTCTGCGGGCAAGCACGCCCTCTTGCCTTGGCCCCGAGAGCAAAGTCCCGAGCGAGCACTCGACTCAGTGCAATGCACCCGGAAGGACGCTCTCGCTCGCCTTTCAAGGAGCGATTCCTAACAGCAGAAGCAGCAGAGGCACAAACTGCACGACGAGAAGGGACAACGTAGAACACGTCTCTGTCCTGGCACATTTTCGTGTGCGATACTTCCCTCCGGCTCTTCGGGCCTTGCGAAGCTCTGTGTACTGCGAGCGCTGCTACTCGCAGCTGAGAAGGACCGTGGAGCTAGCGGCGAATTCGGAGAGCTCTTCGCTGCACTGCGCCGCTCGCAAGCGGCTTCGTTCTTCGCCTTCTGCCGTCCGGCGAGAGCTGAACTCCAGCGGTCAGTTGCAGCTCTGCCCAACAGCGTGTTCTCGGTTCTGCGGGCAAGCACGCCCTCTTGCCTTGGCCGCGAGAGCAAAGTCCCGAGCGAGCACTCGACTCAGTGCAATGCACCCGGAAGGACGCTCTCGCTCGCCTTTCAAGGAGCGATTCCTAACAGCAGAAGCAGCAGAGGCACAAACTGCACGACGAGAGGGGACAACGTAGAACACGTCTCTGTCCTGGCACATTTGCGTGTGCGATACTTCCCTCCGGCTCTTCGGGCCTTGCGAAGCTCTGTGTACTGCGAGCGCTGCTACTCGCAGCTGAGAAGGACCGTGGAGCTAGCGGCGAATTCGGAGAGCTCTTCGCTGCACTGCGCCGCTCGCAAGCGGCTTCGTTCTTCGCCTTCTGCCGTCCGGCGAGAGCTGAACTCCAGCGGTCAGTTGCAGCTCTGCCCAACAGCGTGTTCTCGGTTCTGCGGGCAAGCACGCCCTCTTGCCTTGGCCGCGAGAGCAAAGTCCCGAGCGAGCACTCGACTCAGTGCAATGCACCCGGAAGGACGCTCTCGCTCGCCTTTCAAGGAGCGATTCCTAACAGCAGAAGCAGCAGAGGCACAAACTGCACGACGAGAAGGGACAACGTAGAACACGTCTCTGTCCTGGCACATTTTCGTGTGCGATACTTCCCTCCGGCTCTTCGGGCCTTGCGAAGCTCTGTGTACTGCGAGCGCTGCTACTCGCAGCTGAGAAGGACCGTGGAGCTAGCGGCGAATTCGGAGAGCTCTTCGCTGCACTGCGCCGCTCGCAAGCGGCTTCGTTCTTCGCCTTCTGCCGTCCGGCGAGAGCTGAACTCCAGCGGTCAGTTGCAGCTCTGCCCAACAGCGTGTTCTCGGTTCTGCGGGCAAGCACGCCCTCTTGCCTTGGCCCCGAGAGCAAAGTCCCGAGCGAGCACTCGACTCAGTGCAATGCACCCGGAAGGACGCTCTCGCTCGCCTTTCAAGGAGCGATTCCTAACAGCAGAAGCAGCAGAGGCACAAACTGCACGACGAGAGGGGACACCGTAGAACACGTCTCTGTCCTGGCACATTTGCGTGTGCGATACTTCCCTCCGGGTCTTCGGGCCTTGCGAAGCTCTGTGTACTGCGAGCGCTGCTACTCGCAGCTGAGAAGGACCGTGGAGCTAGCGGCGAATTCGGAGAGCTCTTCGCTGCACTGCGCCGCTCGCAAGCGGCTTCGTTCTTCGCCTTCTGCCGTCCGGCGAGAGCTGAACTCCAGCGGTCAGTTGCAGCTCTGCCCAACAGCGTGTTCTCGGTTCTGCGGGCAAGCACGCCCTCTTGCCTTGGCCGCGAGAGCAAAGTCCCGAGCGAGCACTCGACTCAGTGCAATGCACCCGGAAGGACGCTCTCGCTCGCCTTTCAAGGAGCGATTCCTAACAGCAGAAGCAGCAGAGGCACAAACTGCACGACGAGAGGGGACAACGTAGAACACGTCTCTGTCCTGGCACATTTTCGTGTGCGATACTTCCCTCCGGCTCTTCGGGCCTTGCGAAGCTCTGTGTACTGCGAGCGCTGCTACTCGCAGCTGAGAAGGACCGTGGAGCTAGCGGCGAATTCGGAGAGCTCTTCGCTGCACTGCGCCGCTCGCAAGCGGCTTCGTTCTTCGCCTTCTGCCGTCCGGCGAGAGCTGAACTCCAGCGGTCAGTTGCAGCTCTGCCCAACAGCGTGTTCTCGGTTCTGCGGGCAAGCACGCCCTCTTGCCTTGGCCCCGAGAGCAAAGTCCCGAGCGAGCACTCGACTCAGTGCAATGCACCCGGAAGGACGCTCTCGCTCGCCTTTCAAGGAGCGATTCCTAACAGCAGAAGCAGCAGAGGCACAAACTGCACGACGAGAAGGGACAACGTAGAACACGTCTCTGTCCTGGCACATTTGCGTGTGCGATACTTCCCTCCGGCTCTTCGGGCCTTGCGAAGCTCTGTGTACTGCGAGCGCTGCTACTCGCAGCTGAGAAGGACCGTGGAGCTAGCGGCGAATTCGGAGAGCTCTTCGCTGCACTGCGCCGCTCGCAAGCGGCTTCGTTCTTCGCCTTCTGCCGTCCGGCGAGAGCTGAACTCCAGCGGTCAGTTGCAGCTCTGCCCAACAGCGTGTTCTCGGTTCTGCGGGCAAGCACGCCCTCTTGCCTTGGCCCCGAGAGCAAAGTCCCGAGCGAGCACTCGACTCAGTGCAATGCACCCGGAAGGACGCTCTCGCTCGCCTTTCAAGGAGCGATTCCTAACAGCAGAAGCAGCAGAGGCACAAACTGCACGACGAGAAGGGACAACGTAGAACACGTCTCTGTCCTGGCACATTTTCGTGTGCGATACTTCCCTCCGGCTCTTCGGGCCTTGCGAAGCTCTGTGTACTGCGAGCGCTGCTACTCGCAGCTGAGAAGGACCGTGGAGCTAGCGGCGAATTCGGAGAGCTCTTCGCTGCACTGCGCCGCTCGCAAGCGGCTTCGTTCTTCGCCTTCTGCCGTCCGGCGAGAGCTGAACTCCAGCGGTCAGTTGCAGCTCTGCCCAACAGCGTGTTCTCGGTTCTGCGGGCAAGCACGCCCTCTTGCTTTGGCCGCGAGAGCAAAGTCCCGAGCGAGCACTCGACTCAGTGCAATGCACCCGGAAGGACGCTCTCGCTCGCCTTTCAAGGAGCGATTCCTAACAGCAGAAGCAGCAGAGGCACAAACTGCACGACGAGAGGGGACAACGTAGAACACGTCTCTGTCCTGGCACATTTGCGTGTGCGATACTTCCCTCCGGCTCTTCGGGCCTTGCGAAGCTCTGTGTACTGCGAGCGCTGCTACTCGCAGCTGAGAAGGACCGTGGAGCTAGCGGCGAATTCGGAGAGCTCTTCGCTGCACTGCGCCGCTCGCAAGCGGCTTCGTTCTTCGCCTTCTGCCGTCCGGCGAGAGCTGAACTCCAGCGGTCAGTTGCAGCTCTGCCCAACAGCGTGTTCTCGGTTCTGCGGGCAAGCACGCCCTCTTGCCTTGGCCCCGAGAGCAAAGTCCCGAGCGAGCACTCGACTCAGTGCAATGCACCCGGAAGGACGCTCTCGCTCGCCTTTCAAGGAGCGATTCCTAACAGCAGAAGCAGCAGAGGCACAAACTGCACGACGAGAGGGGACAACGTAGAACACGTCTCTGTCCTGGCACATTTGCCTGTGCCATACTTCCCTCCGGCTCTTCGGGCCTTGCGAAGCTCTGTGTACTGCGAGCGCTGCTACTCGCAGCTGAGAAGGACCGTGGAGCTAGCGGCGAATTCGGAGAGCTCTTCGCTGCACTGCGCCGCTCGCAAGCGGCTTCGTTCTTCGCCTTCTGCCGTCCGGCGAGAGCTGAACTCCAGCGGTCAGTTGCAGCTCTGCCCAACAGCGTGTTCTCGGTTCTGCGGGCAAGCACGCCCTCTTGCCTTGGCCCCGAGAGCAAAGTCCCGAGCGAGCACTCGACTCAGTGCAATGCACCCGGAAGGACGCTCTCGCTCGCCTTTCAAGGAGCGATTCCTAACAGCAGAAGCAGCAGAGGCACAAACTGCACGACGAGAGGGGACACCGTAGAACACGTCTCTGTCCTGGCACATTTGCGTGTGCGATACTTCCCTCCGGGTCTTCGGGCCTTGCGAAGCTCTGTGTACTGCGAGCGCTGCTACTCGCAGCTGAGAAGGACCGTGGAGCTAGCGGCGAATTCGGAGAGCTCTTCGCTGCACTGCGCCGCTCGCAAGCGGCTTCGTTCTTCGCCTTCTGCCGTCCGGCGAGAGCTGAACTCCAGCGGTCAGTTGCAGCTCTGCCCAACAGCGTGTTCTCGGTTCTGGGGGAAGCACGCCCTCTTGCCTTGGCCCCGAGAGCAAAGTCCCGAGCGAGCACTCGACTCAGTGCAATGCACCCGGAAGGACGCTCTCGCTCGCCTTTCAAGGAGCGATTCCTAACAGCAGAAGCAGCAGAGGCACAAACTGCACGACGAGAGGGGACACCGTAGAACACGTCTCTGTCCTGGCACATTTGCGTGTGCGATACTTCCCTCCGGGTCTTCGGGCCTTGCGAAGCTCTGTGTACTGCGAGCGCTGCTACTCGCAGCTGAGAAGGACCGTGGAGCTAGCGGCGAATTCGGAGAGCTCTTCGCTGCACTGCGCCGCTCGCAAGCGGCTTCGTTCTTCGCCTTCTGCCGTCCGGCGAGAGCTGAACTCCAGCGGTCAGTTGCAGCTCTGCCCAACAGCGTGTTCTCGGTTCTGCGGGCAAGCACGCCCTCTTGCCTTGGCCGCGAGAGCAAAGTCCCGAGCGAGCACTCGACTCAGTGCAATGCACCCGGAAGGACGCTCTCGCTCGCCTTTCAAGGAGCGATTCCTAACAGCAGAAGCAGCAGAGGCACAAACTGCACGACGAGAGGGGACAACGTAGAACACGTCTCTGTCCTGGCACATTTTCGTGTGCGATACTTCCCTCCGGCTCTTCGGGCCTTGCGAAGCTCTGTGTACTGCGAGCGCTGCTACTCGCAGCTGAGAAGGACCGTGGAGCTAGCGGCGAATTCGGAGAGCTCTTCGCTGCACTGCGCCGCTCGCAAGCGCCTTCGTTCTTCGCCTTCTGCCGTCCGGCGAGAGCTGAACTCCAGCGGTCAGTTGCAGCTCTGCCCAACAGCGTGTTCTCGGTTCTGCGGGCAAGCACGCCCTCTTGCCTTGGCCCCGAGAGCAAAGTCCCGAGCGAGCACTCGACTCAGTGCAATGCACCCGGAAGGACGCTCTCGCTCGCCTTTCAAGGAGCGATTCCTAACAGCAGAAGCAGCAGAGGCACAAACTGCACGACGAGAAGGGACAACGTAGAACACGTCTCTGTCCTGGCACATTTTCGTGTGCGATACTTCCCTCCGGCTCTTCGGGCCTTGCGAAGCTCTGTGTACTGCGAGCGCTGCTACTCGCAGCTGAGAAGGACCGTGGAGCTAGCGGCGAATTCGGAGAGCTCTTCGCTGCACTGCGCCGCTCGCAAGCGGCTTCGTTCTTCGCCTTCTGCCGTCCGGCGAGAGCTGAACTCCAGCGGTCAGTTGCAGCTCTGCCCAACAGCGTGTTCTCGGTTCTGCGGGCAAGCACGCCCTCTTGCCTTGGCCCCGAGAGCAAAGTCCCGAGCGAGCACTCGACTCAGTGCAATGCACCCGGAAGGACGCTCTCGCTCGCCTTTCAAGGAGCGATTCCTAACAGCAGAAGCAGCAGAGGCACAAACTGCACGACGAGAAGGGACAACGTAGAACACGTCTCTGTCCTGGCACATTTTCGTGTGCGATACTTCCCTCCGGCTCTTCGGGCCTTGCGAAGCTCTGTGTACTGCGAGCGCTGCTACTCGCAGCTGAGAAGGACCGTGGAGCTAGCGGCGAATTCGGAGAGCTCTTCGCTGCACTGCGCCGCTCGCAAGCGGCTTCGTTCTTCGCCTTCTGCCGTCCGGCGAGAGCTGAACTCCAGCGGTCAGTTGCAGCTCTGCCCAACAGCGTGTTCTCGGTTCTGCGGGCAAGCACGCCCTCTTGCCTTGGCCGCGAGAGCAAAGTCCCGAGCGAGCACTCGACTCAGTGCAATGCACCCGGAAGGACGCTCTCGCTCGCCTTTCAAGGAGCGATTCCTAACAGCAGAAGCAGCAGAGGCACAAACTGCACGACGAGAGGGGACAACGTAGAACACGTCTCTGTCCTGGCACATTTGCGTGTGCGATACTTCCCTCCGGCTCTTCGGGCCTTGCGAAGCTCTGTGTACTGCGAGCGCTGCTACTCGCAGCTGAGAAGGACCGTGGAGCTAGCGGCGAATTCGGAGAGCTCTTCGCTGCACTGCGCCGCTCGCAAGCGGCTTCGTTCTTCGCCTTCTGCCGTCCGGCGAGAGCTGAACTCCAGCGGTCAGTTGCAGCTCTGCCCAACAGCGTGTTCTCGGTTCTGCGGGCAAGCACGCCCTCTTGCCTTGGCCGCGAGAGCAAAGTCCCGAGCGAGCACTCGACTCAGTGCAATGCACCCGGAAGGACGCTCTCGCTCGCCTTTCAAGGAGCGATTCCTAACAGCAGAAGCAGCAGAGGCACAAACTGCACGACGAGAAGGGACAACGTAGAACACGTCTCTGTCCTGGCACATTTTCGTGTGCGATACTTCCCTCCGGCTCTTCGGGCCTTGCGAAGCTCTGTGTACTGCGAGCGCTGCTACTCGCAGCTGAGAAGGACCGTGGAGCTAGCGGCGAATTCGGAGAGCTCTTCGCTGCACTGCGCCGCTCGCAAGCGGCTTCGTTCTTCGCCTTCTGCCGTCCGGCGAGAGCTGAACTCCAGCGGTCAGTTGCAGCTCTGCCCAACAGCGTGTTCTCGGTTCTGCGGGCAAGCACGCCCTCTTGCCTTGGCCCCGAGAGCAAAGTCCCGAGCGAGCACTCGACTCAGTGCAATGCACCCGGAAGGACGCTCTCGCTCGCCTTTCAAGGAGCGATTCCTAACAGCAGAAGCAGCAGAGGCACAAACTGCACGACGAGAGGGGACAACGTAGAACACGTCTCTGTCCTGGCACATTTTCGTGTGCGATACTTCCCTCCGGCTCTTCGGGCCTTGCGAAGCTCTGTGTACTGCGAGCGCTGCTACTCGCAGCTGAGAAGGACCGTGGAGCTAGCGGCGAATTCGGAGAGCTCTTCGCTGCACTGCGCCGCTCGCAAGCGGCTTCGTTCTTCGCCTTCTGCCGTCCGGCGAGAGCTGAACTCCAGCGGTCAGTTGCAGCTCTGCCCAACAGCGTGTTCTCGGTTCTGCGGGCAAGCACGCCCTCTTGCCTTGGCCGCGAGAGCAAAGTCCCGAGCGAGCACTCGACTCAGTGCAATGCACCCGGAAGGACGCTCTCGCTCGCCTTTCAAGGAGCGATTCCTAACAGCAGAAGCAGCAGAGGCACAAACTGCACGACGAGAGGGGACAACGTAGAACACGTCTCTGTCCTGGCACATTTTCGTGTGCGATACTTCCCTCCGGCTCTTCGGGCCTTGCGAAGCTCTGTGTACTGCGAGCGCTGCTACTCGCAGCTGAGAAGGACCGTGGAGCTAGCGGCGAATTCGGAGAGCTCTTCGCTGCACTGCGCCGCTCGCAAGCGGCTTCGTTCTTCGCCTTCTGCCGTCCGGCGAGAGCTGAACTCCAGCGGTCAGTTGCAGCTCTGCCCAACAGCGTGTTCTCGGTTCTGCGGGCAAGCACGCCCTCTTGCCTTGGCCGCGAGAGCAAAGTCCCGAGCGAGCACTCGACTCAGTGCAATGCACCCGGAAGGACGCTCTCGCTCGCCTTTCAAGGAGCGATTCCTAACAGCAGAAGCAGCAGAGGCACAAACTGCACGACGAGAGGGGACAACGTAGAACACGTCTCTGTCCTGGCACATTTTCGTGTGCGATACTTCCCTCCGGCTCTTCGGGCCTTGCGAAGCTCTGTGTACTGCGAGCGCTGCTACTCGCAGCTGAGAAGGACCGTGGAGCTAGCGGCGAATTCGGAGAGCTCTTCGCTGCACTGCGCCGCTCGCAAGCGGCTTCGTTCTTCGCCTTCTGCCGTCCGGCGAGAGCTGAACTCCAGCGGTCAGTTGCAGCTCTGCCCAACAGCGTGTTCTCGGTTCTGCGGGCAAGCACGCCCTCTTGCCTTGGCCCCGAGAGCAAAGTCCCGAGCGAGCACTCGACTCAGTGCAATGCACCCGGAAGGACGCTCTCGCTCGCCTTTCAAGGAGCGATTCCTAACAGCAGAAGCAGCAGAGGCACAAACTGCACGACGAGAAGGGACAACGTAGAACACGTCTCTGTCCTGGCACATTTTCGTGTGCGATACTTCCCTCCGGCTCTTCGGGCCTTGCGAAGCTCTGTGTACTGCGAGCGCTGCTACTCGCAGCTGAGAAGGACCGTGGAGCTAGCGGCGAATTCGGAGAGCTCTTCGCTGCACTGCGCCGCTCGCAAGCGGCTTCGTTCTTCGCCTTCTGCCGTCCGGCGAGAGCTGAACTCCAGCGGTCAGTTGCAGCTCTGCCCAACAGCGTGTTCTCGGTTCTGCGGGCAAGCACGCCCTCTTGCTTTGGCCGCGAGAGCAAAGTCCCGAGCGAGCACTCGACTCAGTGCAATGCACCCGGAAGGACGCTCTCGCTCGCCTTTCAAGGAGCGATTCCTAACAGCAGAAGCAGCAGAGGCACAAACTGCACGACGAGAGGGGACAACGTAGAACACGTCTCTGTCCTGGCACATTTGCGTGTGCGATACTTCCCTCCGGCTCTTCGGGCCTTGCGAAGCTCTGTGTACTGCGAGCGCTGCTACTCGCAGCTGAGAAGGACCGTGGAGCTAGCGGCGAATTCGGAGAGCTCTTCGCTGCACTGCGCCGCTCGCAAGCGGCTTCGTTCTTCGCCTTCTGCCGTCCGGCGAGAGCTGAACTCCAGCGGTCAGTTGCAGCTCTGCCCAACAGCGTGTTCTCGGTTCTGCGGGCAAGCACGCCCTCTTGCCTTGGCCCCGAGAGCAAAGTCCCGAGCGAGCACTCGACTCAGTGCAATGCACCCGGAAGGACGCTCTCGCTCGCCTTTCAAGGAGCGATTCCTAACAGCAGAAGCAGCAGAGGCACAAACTGCACGACGAGAAGGGACAACGTAGAACACGTCTCTGTCCTGGCACATTTGCGTGTGCGATACTTCCCTCCGGCTCTTCGGGCCTTGCGAAGCTCTGTGTACTGCGAGCGCTGCTACTCGCAGCTGAGAAGGACCGTGGAGCTAGCGGCGAATTCGGAGAGCTCTTCGCTGCACTGCGCCGCTCGCAAGCGGCTTCGTTCTTCGCCTTCTGCCGTCCGGCGAGAGCTGAACTCCAGCGGTCAGTTGCAGCTCTGCCCAACAGCGTGTTCTCGGTTCTGCGGGCAAGCACGCCCTCTTGCCTTGGCCCCGAGAGCAAAGTCCCGAGCGAGCACTCGACTCAGTGCAATGCACCCGGAAGGACGCTCTCGCTCGCCTTTCAAGGAGCGATTCCTAACAGCAGAAGCAGCAGAGGCACAAACTGCACGACGAGAAGGGACAACGTAGAACACGTCTCTGTCCTGGCACATTTGCGTGTGCGATACTTCCCTCCGGCTCTTCGGGCCTTGCGAAGCTCTGTGTACTGCGAGCGCTGCTACTCGCAGTTGAGAAGGACCGTGGAGCTAGCGGCGAATTCGGAGAGCTCTTCGCTGCACTGCGCCGCTCGCAAGCGGCTTCGTTCTTCGCCTTCTGCCGTCCGGCGAGAGCTGAACTCCAGCGGTCAGTTGCAGCTCTGCCCAACAGCGTGTTCTCGGTTCTGCGGGCAAGCACGCCCTCTTGCCTTGGCCCCGAGAGCAAAGTCCCGAGCGAGCACTCGACTCAGTGCAATGCACCCGGAAGGACGCTCTCGCTCGCCTTTCAAGGAGCGATTCCTAACAGCAGAAGCAGCAGAGGCACAAACTGCACGACGAGAAGGGACAACGTAGAACACGTCTCTGTCCTGGCACATTTGCGTGTGCGATACTTCCCTCCGGCTCTTCGGGCCTTGCGAAGCTCTGTGTACTGCGAGCGCTGCTACTCGCAGCTGAGAAGGACCGTGGAGCTAGCGGCGAATTCGGAGAGCTCTTCGCTGCACTGCGCCGCTCGCAAGCGGCTTCGTTCTTCGCCTTCTGCCGTCCGGCGAGAGCTGAACTCCAGCGGTCAGTTGCAGCTCTGCCCAACAGCGTGTTCTCGGTTCTGCGGGCAAGCACGCCCTCTTGCCTTGGCCCCGAGAGCAAAGTCCCGAGCGAGCACTCGACTCAGTGCAATGCACCCGGAAGGACGCTCTCGCTCGCCTTTCAAGGAGCGATTCCTAACAGCAGAAGCAGCAGAGGCACAAACTGCACGACGAGAAGGGACAACGTAGAACACGTCTCTGTCCTGGCACATTTTCGTGTGCGATACTTCCCTCCGGCTCTTCGGGCCTTGCGAAGCTCTGTGTACTGCGAGCGCTGCTACTCGCAGCTGAGAAGGACCGTGGAGCTAGCGGCGAATTCGGAGAGCTCTTCGCTGCACTGCGCCGCTCGCAAGCGCCTTCGTTCTTCGCCTTCTGCCGTCCGGCGAGAGCTGAACTCCAGCGGTCAGTTGCAGCTCTGCCCAACAGCGTGTTCTCGGTTCTGCGGGCAAGCACGCCCTCTTGCCTTGGCCGCGAGAGCAAAGTCCCGAGCGAGCACTCGACTCAGTGCAATGCACCCGGAAGGACGCTCTCGCTCGCCTTTCAAGGAGCGATTCCTAACAGCAGAAGCAGCAGAGGCACAAACTGCACGACGAGAAGGGACAACGTAGAACACGTCTCTGTCCTGGCACATTTTCGTGTGCGATACTTCCCTCCGGCTCTTCGGGCCTTGCGAAGCTCTGTGTACTGCGAGCGCTGCTACTCGCAGCTGAGAAGGACCGTGGAGCTAGCGGCGAATTCGGAGAGCTCTTCGCTGCACTGCGCCGCTCGCAAGCGGCTTCGTTCTTCGCCTTCTGCCGTCCGGCGAGAGCTGAACTCCAGCGGTCAGTTGCAGCTCTGCCCAACAGCGTGTTCTCGGTTCTGCGGGCAAGCACGCCCTCTTGCCTTGGCCGCGAGAGCAAAGTCCCGAGCGAGCACTCGACTCAGTGCAATGCACCCGGAAGGACGCTCTCGCTCGCCTTTCAAGGAGCGATTCCTAACAGCAGAAGCAGCAGAGGCACAAACTGCACGACGAGAAGGGACAACGTAGAACACGTCTCTGTCCTGGCACATTTTCGTGTGCGATACTTCCCTCCGGCTCTTCGGGCCTTGCGAAGCTCTGTGTACTGCGAGCGCTGCTACTCGCAGCTGAGAAGGACCGTGGAGCTAGCGGCGAATTCGGAGAGCTCTTCGCTGCACTGCGCCGCTCGCAAGCGGCTTCGTTCTTCGCCTTCTGCCGTCCGGCGAGAGCTGAACTCCAGCGGTCAGTTGCATCTCTGCCCAACAGCGTGTTCTCGGTTCTGCGGGCAAGCACGCCCTCTTGCCTTGGCCCCGAGAGCAAAGTCCCGAGCGAGCACTCGACTCAGTGCAATGCACCCGGAAGGACGCTCTCGCTCGCCTTTCAAGGAGCGATTCCTAACAGCAGAAGCAGCAGAGGCACAAACTGCACGACGAGAAGGGACAACGTAGAACACGTCTCTGTCCTGGCACATTTTCGTGTGCGATACTTCCCTCCGGCTCTTCGGGCCTTGCGAAGCTCTGTGTACTGCGAGCGCTGCTACTCGCAGCTGAGAAGGACCGTGGAGCTAGCGGCGAATTCGGAGAGCTCTTCGCTGCACTGCGCCGCTCGCAAGCGGCTTCGTTCTTCGCCTTCTGCCGTCCGGCGAGAGCTGAACTCCAGCGGTCAGTTGCAGCTCTGCCCAACAGCGTGTTCTCGGTTCTGCGGGCAAGCACGCCCTCTTGCCTTGGCCGCGAGAGCAAAGTCCCGAGCGAGCACTCGACTCAGTGCAATGCACCCGGAAGGACGCTCTCGCTCGCCTTTCAAGGAGCGATTCCTAACAGCAGAAGCAGCAGAGGCACAAACTGCACGACGAGAGGGGACAACGTAGAACACGTCTCTGTCCTGGCACATTTTCGTGTGCGATACTTCCCTCCGGCTCTTCGGGCCTTGCGAAGCTCTGTGTACTGCGAGCGCTGCTACTCGCAGCTGAGAAGGACCGTGGAGCTAGCGGCGAATTCGGAGAGCTCTTCGCTGCACTGCGCCGCTCGCAAGCGGCTTCGTTCTTCGCCTTCTGCCGTCCGGCGAGAGCTGAACTCCAGCGGTCAGTTGCAGCTCTGCCCAACAGCGTGTTCTCGGTTCTGCGGGCAAGCACGCCCTCTTGCCTTGGCCGCGAGAGCAAAGTCCCGAGCGAGCACTCGACTCAGTGCAATGCACCCGGAAGGACGCTCTCGCTCGCCTTTCAAGGAGCGATTCCTAACAGCAGAAGCAGCAGAGGCACAAACTGCACGACGAGAGGGGACACCGTAGAACACGTCTCTGTCCTGGCACATTTTCGTGTGCGATACTTCCCTCCGGCTCTTCGGTCCTTGCGAAGCTCTATGTACTGTGAGCGCTGCTACTTGCAGCTGAGAAAGACCGTGGAGCTAGCGGCGAATTCGGAGAGCGCTGAGCACGTAGTCAAGAAGCGAGACGTGTCCCTGCAACGCGGTGCTAATAGCAGCTTCCTCGCGGCGGGGGGGAGCTCCGGCCACAAGGCATTCTCGTCCTGGCAACGGATCTCTGTGAAGGGGGTAGGCGAAAAGCTTTCGTTTTCCATTCGAACTGCGAGAGAGGCAGACTGTTGCACGGAGCTCTGAGAACAAAGGTGCACGCCCTAGGCGGGCTTGGGCAGAAGCCGCGTTCTCTAGCTCTTGGCTGCCGGCGCACTTGTGGTTGTGTGGCGCCCTTGCAGCGGCTTCTGGCCGCCGGCAAGTGAAAGCAGCGCCAGGCGTGGGCGAGGGCGGTGAACGAAGCAGCACTCGTCCCGTGCTTGTGTGCACCACGTTACAGGCTACTAGGAGAGGAAGGTGGTTGACTCTCCCTTGCCCTCCCAAGTGCCCTTAGCAGTCGGAAGGAGCAAGCTGAAGCACTGCTGCTTGTGCTGCTCCTTGGTTCCCTTGCAGCCCGCTGTGAAAGCATTGGCGGTCGCTTCTAGGCGCCGAGTTGCACACAGCACCACGGTAAGTGCCGCGGAGAAGGGAAATCCAGAGTGCAGCGAGGAGCTGGACGTGGCTTACGCGCAGTAAGGAGAAGGTGAACCTAGGCACTGCCTCTTCAATCTGGCCGCCTCTGCTCTGGTAACAACTTTCGCAAGTCGGCAGAGGGAGCTGCGAGTATGTAGAACGGAGGGCAGCGAGACGCCGTGTGTTATGCGCCCTTTCAGGGCTGCTGCCAGGGGGCTAGTTTAAGTACGCTTTTTCTTCCTCGCGTCCTTCTCGCTTCGCTCTAGCTGCATGGAGTACAGTACAGCGAAGGAGTGAGGAGGGGCAGTGCCGCAGCTTTGGCCCTGGCGTGCAACGGCTGTGTGCTGCTTTTCCAAGCAGAAAGACCACTGAGAAGTGAAAGCGATACTGAAGGAGCTCTTTGACTGCTCGTGTGCTCTTCGCTGCACTGCGCCGCTGGCAAGCGGCTTCGTTCTTCGCCTTCTGCCGTCCGGCGAGAGCTGAACTCCAGCGGTCAGTTGCAGCTCTGCCCAACAGCGTGTTCTCGGTTCTGCGGGCAAGCACGCCCTCTTGCCTTGGCCGCGAGAGCAAAGTCCCGAGCGAGCACTCGACTCAGTGCAATGCACCCGGAAGGACGCTCTCGCTCGCCTTTCAAGGAGCGATTCCTAACAGCAGAAGCAGCAGAGGCACAAACTGCACGACGAGAGGGGACACCGTAGAACACGTCTCTGTCCTGGCACATTTTCGTGTGCGATACTTCCCTCCGGCTCTTCGGGCCTTGCGAAGCTCTGTGTACTGCGAGCGCTGCTACTCGCAGCTGAGAAGGACCGTGGAGCTAGCGGCGAATTCGGAGAGCTCTTCGCTGCACTGCGCCGCTCGCAAGCGGCTTCGTTCTTCGCCTTCTGCCGTCCGGCGAGAGCTGAACTCCAGCGGTCAGCTGCAGCTCTGCCCAACAGCGTGTTCTCGGTTCTGCGGGCAAGCACGCCCTCTTGCCTTGGCCCCGAGTGCAAAGTCCCGAGCGAGCACTCGACTCAGTGCAATGCACCCGGAAGGACGCTCTCGCTCGCCTTTCAAGGAGCGATTCCTAACAGCAGAAGCAGCAGAGGCACAAACTGCACGACGAGAAGGGACAACGTAGAACACGTCTCTGTCCTGGCACATTTGCGTGTGCGATACTTCCCTCCGGGTCTTCGGGCCTTGCGAAGCTCTGTGTACTGCGAGCGCTGCTACTCGCAGCTGAGAAGGACCGTGGAGCTAGCGGCGAATTCGGAGAGCTCTTCGCTGCACTGCGCCGCTCGCAAGAGGCTTCGTTCTTCGCCTTCTGCCGTCCGGCGAGAGCTGAACTCCAGCGGTCAGCTGCAGCTCTGCCCAACAGCGTGTTCTCGGTTCTGCGGGCAAGCACGCCCTCTTGCCTTGGCCCCGAGAGCAAAGTCCCGAGCGAGCACTCGACTCAGTGCAATGCACCCGGAAGGACGCTCTCGCTCGCCTTTCAAGGAGCGATTCCTAACAGCAGAAGCAGCAGAGGCACAAACTGCACGACGAGAAGGGACAACGTAGAACACGTCTCTGTCCTGGCACATTTTCGTGTGCGATACTTCCCTCCGGCTCTTCGGGCCTTGCGAAGCTCTGTGTACTGCGAGCGCTGCTACTCGCAGCTGAGAAGGACCGTGGAGCTAGCGGCGAATTCGGAGAGCTCTTCGCTGCACTGCGCCGCTCGCAAGCGGCTTCGTTCTTCGCCTTCTGCCGTCCGGCGAGAGCTGAACTCCAGCGGTCAGTTGCAGCTCTGCCCAACAGCGTGTTCTCGGTTCTGCGGGCAAGCACGCCCTCTTGCCTTGGCCCCGAGAGCAAAGTCCCGAGCGAGCACTCGACTCAGTGCAATGCACCCGGAAGGACGCTCTCGCTCGCCTTTCAAGGAGCGATTCCTAACAGCAGAAGCAGCAGAGGCACAAACTGCACGACGAGAAGGGACAACGTAGAACACGTCTCTGTCCTGGCACATTTGCGTGTGCGATACTTCCCTCCGGCTCTTCGGGCCTTGCGAAGCTCTGTGTACTGCGAGCGCTGCTACTCGCAGCTGAGAAGGACCGTGGAGCTAGCGGCGAATTCGGAGAGCTCTTCGCTGCACTGCGCCGCTCGCAAGCGGCTTCGTTCTTCGCCTTCTGCCGTCCGGCGAGAGCTGAACTCCAGCGGTCAGTTGCAGCTCTGCCCAACAGCGTGTTCTCGGTTCTGCGGGCAAGCACGCCCTCTTGCCTTGGCCCCGAGAGCAAAGTCCCGAGCGAGCACTCGACTCAGTGCAATGCACCCGGAAGGACGCTCTCGCTCGCCTTTCAAGGAGCGATTCCTAACAGCAGAAGCAGCAGAGGCACAAACTGCACGACGAGAAGGGACAACGTAGAACACGTCTCTGTCCTGGCACATTTTCGTGTGCGATACTTCCCTCCGGCTCTTCGGGCCTTGCGAAGCTCTGTGTACTGCGAGCGCTGCTACTCGCAGCTGAGAAGGACCGTGGAGCTAGCGGCGAATTCGGAGAGCTCTTCGCTGCACTGCGCCGCTCGCAAGCGCCTTCGTTCTTCGCCTTCTGCCGTCCGGCGAGAGCTGAACTCCAGCGGTCAGTTGCAGCTCTGCCCAACAGCGTGTTCTCGGTTCTGCGGGCAAGCACGCCCTCTTGCCTTGGCCGCGAGAGCAAAGTCCCGAGCGAGCACTCGACTCAGTGCAATGCACCCGGAAGGACGCTCTCGCTCGCCTTTCAAGGAGCGATTCCTAACAGCAGAAGCAGCAGAGGCACAAACTGCACGACGAGAAGGGACAACGTAGAACACGTCTCTGTCCTGGCACATTTTCGTGTGCGATACTTCCCTCCGGCTCTTCGGGCCTTGCGAAGCTCTGTGTACTGCGAGCGCTGCTACTCGCAGCTGAGAAGGACCGTGGAGCTAGCGGCGAATTCGGAGAGCTCTTCGCTGCACTGCGCCGCTCGCAAGCGGCTTCGTTCTTCGCCTTCTGCCGTCCGGCGAGAGCTGAACTCCAGCGGTCAGTTGCAGCTCTGCCCAACAGCGTGTTCTCGGTTCTGCGGGCAAGCACGCCCTCTTGCCTTGGCCGCGAGAGCAAAGTCCCGAGCGAGCACTCGACTCAGTGCAATGCACCCGGAAGGACGCTCTCGCTCGCCTTTCAAGGAGCGATTCCTAACAGCAGAAGCAGCAGAGGCACAAACTGCACGACGAGAAGGGACAACGTAGAACACGTCTCTGTCCTGGCACATTTTCGTGTGCGATACTTCCCTCCGGCTCTTCGGGCCTTGCGAAGCTCTGTGTACTGCGAGCGCTGCTACTCGCAGCTGAGAAGGACCGTGGAGCTAGCGGCGAATTCGGAGAGCTCTTCGCTGCACTGCGCCGCTCGCAAGCGGCTTCGTTCTTCGCCTTCTGCCGTCCGGCGAGAGCTGAACTCCAGCGGTCAGTTGCATCTCTGCCCAACAGCGTGTTCTCGGTTCTGCGGGCAAGCACGCCCTCTTGCCTTGGCCCCGAGAGCAAAGTCCCGAGCGAGCACTCGACTCAGTGCAATGCACCCGGAAGGACGCTCTCGCTCGCCTTTCAAGGAGCGATTCCTAACAGCAGAAGCAGCAGAGGCACAAACTGCACGACGAGAGGGGACACCGTAGAACACGTCTCTGTCCTGGCACATTTTCGTGTGCGATACTTCCCTCCGGCTCTTCGGTCCTTGCGAAGCTCTATGTACTGTGAGCGCTGCTACTTGCAGCTGAGAAAGACCGTGGAGCTAGCGGCGAATTCGGAGAGCGCTGAGCACGTAGTCAAGAAGCGAGACGTGTCCCTGCAACGCGGTGCTAATAGCAGCTTCCTCGCGGCGGGGGGGAGCTCCGGCCACAAGGCATTCTCGTCCTGGCAACGGATCTCTGTGAAGGGGGTAGGCGAAAAGCTTTCGTTTTCCATTCGAACTGCGAGAGAGGCAGACTGTTGCACGGAGCTCTGAGAACAAAGGTGCACGCCCTAGGCGGGCTTGGGCAGAAGCCGCGTTCTCTAGCTCTTGGCTGCCGGCGCACTTGTGGTTGTGTGGCGCCCTTGCAGCGGCTTCTGGCCGCCGGCAAGTGAAAGCAGCGCCAGGCGTGGGCGAGGGCGGTGAACGAAGCAGCACTCGTCCCGTGCTTGTGTGCACCACGTTACAGGCTACTAGGAGAGGAAGGTGGTTGACTCTCCCTTGCCCTCCCAAGTGCCCTTAGCAGTCGGAAGGAGCAAGCTGAAGCACTGCTGCTTGTGCTGCTCCTTGGTTCCCTTGCAGCCCGCTGTGAAAGCATTGGCGGTCGCTTCTAGGCGCCGAGTTGCACACAGCACCACGGTAAGTGCCGCGGAGAAGGGAAATCCAGAGTGCAGCGAGGAGCTGGACGTGGCTTACGCGCAGTAAGGAGAAGGTGAACCTAGGCACTGCCTCTTCAATCTGGCCGCCTCTGCTCTGGTAACAACTTTCGCAAGTCGGCAGAGGGAGCTGCGAGTATGTAGAACGGAGGGCAGCGAGACGCCGTGTGTTATGCGCCCTTTCAGGGCTGCTGCCAGGGGGCTAGTTTAAGTACGCTTTTTCTTCCTCGCGTCCTTCTCGCTTCGCTCTAGCTGCATGGAGTACAGTACAGCGAAGGAGTGAGGAGGGGCAGTGCCGCAGCTTTGGCCCTGGCGTGCAACGGCTGTGTGCTGCTTTTCCAAGCAGAAAGACCACTGAGAAGTGAAAGCGATACTGAAGGAGCTCTTTGACTGCTCGTGTGCTCTTCGCTGCACTGCGCCGCTGGCAAGCGGCTTCGTTCTTCGCCTTCTGCCGTCCGGCGAGAGCTGAACTCCAGCGGTCAGTTGCAGCTCTGCCCAACAGCGTGTTCTCGGTTCTGCGGGCAAGCACGCCCTCTTGCCTTGGCCGCGAGAGCAAAGTCCCGAGCGAGCACTCGACTCAGTGCAATGCACCCGGAAGGACGCTCTCGCTCGCCTTTCAAGGAGCGATTCCTAACAGCAGAAGCAGCAGAGGCACAAACTGCACGACGAGAAGGGACAACGTAGAACACGTCTCTGTCCTGGCACATTTGCGTGTGCGATACTTCCCTCCGGGTCTTCGGGCCTTGCGAAGCTCTGTGTACTGCGAGCGCTGCTACTCGCAGCTGAGAAGGACCGTGGAGCTAGCGGCGAATTCGGAGAGCTCTTCGCTGCACTGCGCCGCTCGCAAGAGGCTTCGTTCTTCGCCTTCTGCCGTCCGGCGAGAGCTGAACTCCAGCGGTCAGCTGCAGCTCTGCCCAACAGCGTGTTCTCGGTTCTGCGGGCAAGCACGCCCTCTTGCCTTGGCCCCGAGAGCAAAGTCCCGAGCGAGCACTCGACTCAGTGCAATGCACCCGGAAGGACGCTCTCGCTCGCCTTTCAAGGAGCGATTCCTAACAGCAGAAGCAGCAGAGGCACAAACTGCACGACGAGAGGGGACAACGTAGAACACGTCTCTGTCCTGGCACATTTGCGTGTGCGATACTTCCCTCCGGGTCTTCGGGCCTTGCGAAGCTCTGTGTACTGCGAGAGCAGCTACTCGCAGCTGAGAAGGACCGTGGAGCTAGCGGCGAATTCGGAGAGCTCTTCGCTGCACTGCGCCGCTCGCAAGCGGCTTCGTTCTTCGCCTTCTGCCGTCCGGCGAGAGCTGAACTCCAGCGGTCAGTTGCAGCTCTGCCCAACAGCGTGTTCTCGGTTCTGCGGGCAAGCACGCCCTCTTGCCTTGGCCCCGAGAGCAAAGTCCCGAGCGAGCACTTGACTCAGTGCAATGCACCCGGAAGGACGCTCTCGCTCGCCTTTCAAGGAGCGATTCCTAACAGCAGAAGCAGCAGAGGCACAAACTGCACGACGAGAGGGGACACCGTAGAACACGTCTCTGTCCTGGCACATTTGCGTGTGCGATACTTCCCTCCGGCTCTTCGGGCCTTGCGAAGCTCTGTGTACTGCGAGAGCAGCTACTCGCAGCTGAGAAGGACCGTGGAGCTAGCGGCGAATTCGGAGAGCTCTTCGCTGCACTGCGCCGCTCGCAAGCGCCTTCGTTCTTCGCCTTCTGCCGTCCGGCGAGAGCTGAACTCCCGCGGTCAGTTGCAGCTCTGCCCAACAGCGTGTTCTCGGTTCTGGGGGAAGCACGCCCTCTTGCCTTGGCCCCGAGAGCAAAGTCCCGAGCGAGCACTCGACTCAGTGCAATGCACCCGGAAGGACGCTCTCGCTCGCCTTTCAAGGAGCGATTCCTAACAGCAGAAGCAGCAGAGGCACAAACTGCACGACGAGAGGGGACACCGTAGAACACGTCTCTGTCCTGGCACATTTGCGTGTGCGATACTTCCCTCCGGCTCTTCGGGCCTTGCGAAGCTCTGTGTACTGCGAGCGCTGCTACTCGCAGCTGAGAAGGACCGTGGAGCTAGCGGCGAATTCGGAGAGCTCTTCGCTGCACTGCGCCGCTCGCAAGCGCCTTCGTTCTTCGCCTTCTGCCGTCCGGCGAGAGCTGAACTCCAGCGGTCAGTTGCAGCTCTGCCCAACAGCGTGTTCTCGGTTCTGCGGGCAAGCACGCCCTCTTGCCTTGGCCGCGAGAGCAAAGTCCCGAGCGAGCACTCGACTCAGTGCAATGCACCCGGAAGGACGCTCTCGCTCGCCTTTCAAGGAGCGATTCCTAACAGCAGAAGCAGCAGAGGCACAAACTGCACGACGAGAGGGGACAACGTAGAACACGTCTCTGTCCTGGCACATTTGCGTGTGCGATACTTCCCTCCGGCTCTTCGGGCCTTGCGAAGCTCTGTGTACTGCGAGCGCTGCTACTCGCAGCTGAGAAGGACCGTGGAGCTAGCGGCGAATTCGGAGAGCTCTTCGCTGCACTGCGCCGCTCGCAAGCGGCTTCGTTCTTCGCCTTCTGCCGTCCGGCGAGAGCTGAACTCCAGCGGTCAGTTGCAGCTCTGCCCAACAGCGTGTTCTCGGTTCTGCGGGCAAGCACGCCCTCTTGCCTTGGCCGCGAGAGCAAAGTCCCGAGCGAGCACTCGACTCAGTGCAATGCACCCGGAAGGACGCTCTCGCTCGCCTTTCAAGGAGCGATTCCTAACAGCAGAAGCAGCAGAGGCACAAACTGCACGACGAGAGGGGACACCGTAGAACACGTCTCTGTCCTGGCACATTTTCGTGTGCGATACTTCCCTCCGGCTCTTCGGGCCTTGCGAAGCTCTGTGTACTGCGAGCGCTGCTACTCGCAGCTGAGAAGGACCGTGGAGCTAGCGGCGAATTCGGAGAGCTCTTCGCTGCACTGCGCCGCTCGCAAGCGGCTTCGTTCTTCGCCTTCTGCCGTCCGGCGAGAGCTGAACTCCAGCGGTCAGTTGCAGCTCTGCCCAACAGCGTGTTCTCGGTTCTGCGGGCAAGCACGCCCTCTTGCCTTGGCCGCGAGAGCAAAGTCCCGAGCGAGCACTCGACTCAGTGCAATGCACCCGGAAGGACGCTCTCGCTCGCCTTTCAAGGAGCGATTCCTAACAGCAGAAGCAGCAGAGGCACAAACTGCACGACGAGAAGGGACAACGTAGAACACGTCTCTGTCCTGGCACATTTGCGTGTGCGATACTTCCCTCCGGCTCTTCGGGCCTTGCGAAGCTCTGTGTACTGCGAGAGCAGCTACTCGCAGCTGAGAAGGACCGTGGAGCTAGCGGCGAATTCGGAGAGCTCTTCGCTGCACTGCGCCGCTCGCAAGCGGCTTCGTTCTTCGCCTTCTGCCGTCCGGCGAGAGCTGAACTCCAGCGGTCAGTTGCAGCTCTGCCCAACAGCGTGTTCTCGGTTCTGCGGGCAAGCACGCCCTCTTGCCTTGGCCCCGAGAGCAAAGTCCCGAGCGAGCACTCGACTCAGTGCAATGCACCCGGAAGGACGCTCTCGCTCGCCTTTCAAGGAGCGATTCCTAACAGCAGAAGCAGCAGAGGCACAAACTGCACGACGAGAGGGGACACCGTAGAACACGTCTCTGTCCTGGCACATTTGCGTGTGCGATACTTCCCTCCGGCTCTTCGGGCCTTGCGAAGCTCTGTGTACTGCGAGAGCAGCTACTCGCAGCTGAGAAGGACCGTGGAGCTAGCGGCGAATTCGGAGAGCTCTTCGCTGCACTGCGCCGCTCGCAAGCGCCTTCGTTCTTCGCCTTCTGCCGTCCGGCGAGAGCTGAACTCCAGCGGTCAGTTGCAGCTCTGCCCAACAGCGTGTTCTCGGTTCTGCGGGCAAGCACGCCCTCTTGCCTTGGCCCCGAGAGCAAAGTCCCGAGCGAGCACTCGACTCAGTGCAATGCACCCGGAAGGACGCTCTCGCTCGCCTTTCAAGGAGCGATTCCTAACAGCAGAAGCAGCAGAGGCACAAACTGCACGACGAGAGGGGACACCGTAGAACACGTCTCTGTCCTGGCACATTTGCGTGTGCGATACTTCCCTCCGGCTCTTCGGGCCTTGCGAAGCTCTGTGTACTGCGAGCGCTGCTACTCGCAGCTGAGAAGGACCGTGGAGCTAGCGGCGAATTCGGAGAGCTCTTCGCTGCACTGCGCCGCTCGCAAGCGGCTTCGTTCTTCGCCTTCTGCCGTCCGGCGAGAGCTGAACTCCCGCGGTCAGTTGCAGCTCTGCCCAACAGCGTGTTCTCGGTTCTGCGGGCAAGCACGCCCTCTTGCCTTGGCCGCGAGAGCAAAGTCCCGAGCGAGCACTCGACTCAGTGCAATGCACCCGGAAGGACGCTCTCGCTCGCCTTTCAAGGAGCGATTCCTAACAGCAGAAGCAGCAGAGGCACAAACTGCACGACGAGAGGGGACAACGTAGAACACGTCTCTGTCCTGGCACATTTTCGTGTGCGATACTTCCCTCCGGCTCTTCGGGCCTTGCGAAGCTCTGTGTACTGCGAGCGCTGCTACTCGCAGCTGAGAAGGACCGTGGAGCTAGCGGCGAATTCGGAGAGCTCTTCGCTGCACTGCGCCGCTCGCAAGCGCCTTCGTTCTTCGCCTTCTGCCGTCCGGCGAGAGCTGAACTCCAGCGGTCAGTTGCAGCTCTGCCCAACAGCGTGTTCTCGGTTCTGCGGGCAAGCACGCCCTCTTGCCTTGGCCCCGAGAGCAAAGTCCCGAGCGAGCACTCGACTCAGTGCAATGCACCCGGAAGGACGCTCTCGCTCGCCTTTCAAGGAGCGATTCCTAACAGCAGAAGCAGCAGAGGCACAAACTGCACGACGAGAGGGGACACCGTAGAACACGTCTCTGTCCTGGCACATTTTCGTGTGCGATACTTCCCTCCGGCTCTTCGGGCCTTGCGAAGCTCTGTGTACTGCGAGCGCTGCTACTCGCAGCTGAGAAGGACCGTGGAGCTAGCGGCGAATTCGGAGAGCTCTTCGCTGCACTGCGCCGCTCGCAAGCGGCTTCGTTCTTCGCCTTCTGCCGTCCGGCGAGAGCTGAACTCCAGCGGTCAGTTGCAGCTCTGCCCAACAGCGTGTTCTCGGTTCTGCGGGCAAGCACGCCCTCTTGCCTTGGCCGCGAGAGCAAAGTCCCGAGCGAGCACTCGACTCAGTGCAATGCACCCGGAAGGACGCTCTCGCTCGCCTTTCAAGGAGCGATTCCTAACAGCAGAAGCAGCAGAGGCACAAACTGCACGACGAGAGGGGACAACGTAGAACACGTCTCTGTCCTGGCACATTTTCGTGTGCGATACTTCCCTCCGGCTCTTCGGGCCTTGCGAAGCTCTGTGTACTGCGAGCGCTGCTACTCGCAGCTGAGAAGGACCGTGGAGCTAGCGGCGAATTCGGAGAGCTCTTCGCTGCACTGCGCCGCTCGCAAGCGGCTTCGTTCTTCGCCTTCTGCCGTCCGGCGAGAGCTGAACTCCAGCGGTCAGTTGCAGCTCTGCCCAACAGCGTGTTCTCGGTTCTGCGGGCAAGCACGCCCTCTTGCCTTGGCCCCGAGAGCAAAGTCCCGAGCGAGCACTCGACTCAGTGCAATGCACCCGGAAGGACGCTCTCGCTCGCCTTTCAAGGAGCGATTCCTAACAGCAGAAGCAGCAGAGGCACAAACTGCACGACGAGAGGGGACAACGTAGAACACGTCTCTGTCCTGGCACATTTGCGTGTGCGATACTTCCCTCCGGCTCTTCGGGCCTTGCGAAGCTCTGTGTACTGCGAGCGCTGCTACTCGCAGCTGAGAAGGACCGTGGAGCTAGCGGCGAATTCGGAGAGCTCTTCGCTGCACTGCGCCGCTCGCAAGCGGCTTCGTTCTTCGCCTTCTGCCGTCCGGCGAGAGCTGAACTCCAGCGGTCAGCTGCAGCTCTGCCTAACAGCGTGTTCTCGGTTCTGCGGGCAAGCACGCCCTCTTGCCTTGGCCCCGAGTGCAAAGTCCCGAGCGAGCACTCGACTCAGTGCAATGCACCCGGAAGGACGCTCTCGCTCGCCTTTCAAGGAGCGATTCCTAACAGCAGAAGCAGCAGAGGCACAAACTGCACGACGAGAGGGGACAACGTAGAACACGTCTCTGTCCTGGCACATTTTCGTGTGCGATACTTCCCTCCGGCTCTTCGGGCCTTGCGAAGCTCTGTGTACTGCGAGCGCTGCTACTCGCAGCTGAGAAGGACCGTGGAGCTAGCGGCGAATTCGGAGAGCTCTTCGCTGCACTGCGCCGCTCGCAAGCGGCTTCGTTCTTCGCCTTCTGCCGTCCGGCGAGAGCTGAACTCCAGCGGTCAGCTGCAGCTCTGCCCAACAGCGTGTTCTCGGTTCTGCGGGCAAGCACGCCCTCTTGCCTTGGCCCCGAGTGCAAAGTCCCGAGCGAGCACTCGACTCAGTGCAATGCACCCGGAAGGACGCTCTCGCTCGCCTTTCAAGGAGCGATTCCTAACAGCAGAAGCAGCAGAGGCACAAACTGCACGACGAGAGGGGACAACGTAGAACACGTCTCTGTCCTGGCACATTTTCGTGTGCGATACTTCCCTCCGGCTCTTCGGGCCTTGCGAAGCTCTGTGTACTGCGAGCGCTGCTACTCGCAGCTGAGAAGGACCGTGGAGCTAGCGGCGAATTCGGAGAGCTCTTCGCTGCACTGCGCCGCTCGCAAGCGGCTTCGTTCTTCGCCTTCTGCCGTCCGGCGAGAGCTGAACTCCAGCGGTCAGTTGCAGCTCTGCCCAACAGCGTGTTCTCGGTTCTGCGGGCAAGCACGCCCTCTTGCCTTGGCCCCGAGAGCAAAGTCCCGAGCGAGCACTCGACTCAGTGCAATGCACCCGGAAGGACGCTCTCGCTCGCCTTTCAAGGAGCGATTCCTAACAGCAGAAGCAGCAGAGGCACAAACTGCACGACGAGAAGGGACAACGTAGAACACGTCTCTGTCCTGGCACATTTGCGTGTGCGATACTTCCCTCCGGCTCTTCGGGCCTTGCGAAGCTCTGTGTACTGCGAGCGCTGCTACTCGCAGCTGAGAAGGACCGTGGAGCTAGCGGCGAATTCGGAGAGCTCTTCGCTGCACTGCGCCGCTCGCAAGCGGCTTCGTTCTTCGCCTTCTGCCGTCCGGCGAGAGCTGAACTCCAGCGGTCAGTTGCAGCTCTGCCCAACAGCGTGTTCTCGGTTCTGCGGGCAAGCACGCCCTCTTGCCTTGGCCCCGAGAGCAAAGTCCCGAGCGAGCACTCGACTCAGTGCAATGCACCCGGAAGGACGCTCTCGCTCGCCTTTCAAGGAGCGATTCCTAACAGCAGAAGCAGCAGAGGCACAAACTGCACGACGAGAAGGGACAACGTAGAACACGTCTCTGTCCTGGCACATTTTCGTGTGCGATACTTCCCTCCGGCTCTTCGGGCCTTGCGAAGCTCTGTGTACTGCGAGCGCTGCTACTCGCAGCTGAGAAGGACCGTGGAGCTAGCGGCGAATTCGGAGAGCTCTTCGCTGCACTGCGCCGCTCGCAAGCGGCTTCGTTCTTCGCCTTCTGCCGTCCGGCGAGAGCTGAACTCCAGCGGTCAGTTGCAGCTCTGCCCAACAGCGTGTTCTCGGTTCTGCGGGCAAGCACGCCCTCTTGCCTTGGCCCCGAGAGCAAAGTCCCGAGCGAGCACTCGACTCAGTGCAATGCACCCGGAAGGACGCTCTCGCTCGCCTTTCAAGGAGCGATTCCTAACAGCAGAAGCAGCAGAGGCACAAACTGCACGACGAGAAGGGACAACGTAGAACACGTCTCTGTCCTGGCACATTTTCGTGTGCGATACTTCCCTCCGGCTCTTCGGGCCTTGCGAAGCTCTGTGTACTGCGAGCGCTGCTACTCGCAGCTGAGAAGGACCGTGGAGCTAGCGGCGAATTCGGAGAGCTCTTCGCTGCACTGCGCCGCTCGCAAGCGCCTTCGTTCTTCGCCTTCTGCCGTCCGGCGAGAGCTGAACTCCAGCGGTCAGTTGCAGCTCTGCCCAACAGCGTGTTCTCGGTTCTGCGGGCAAGCACGCCCTCTTGCCTTGGCCCCGAGAGCAAAGTCCCGAGCGAGCACTCGACTCAGTGCAATGCACCCGGAAGGACGCTCTCGCTCGCCTTTCAAGGAGCGATTCCTAACAGCAGAAGCAGCAGAGGCACAAACTGCACGACGAGAAGGGACAACGTAGAACACGTCTCTGTCCTGGCACATTTTCGTGTGTGATACTTCCCTCCGGCTCTTCGGGCCTTGCGAAGCTCTGTGTACTGCGAGCGCTGCTACTCGCAGCTGAGAAGGACCGTGGAGCTAGCGGCGAATTCGGAGAGCTCTTCGCTGCACTGCGCCGCTCGCAAGCGCCTTCGTTCTTCGCCTTCTGCCGTCCGGCGAGAGCTGAACTCCAGCGGTCAGTTGCAGCTCTGCCCAACAGCGTGTTCTCGGTTCTGCGGGCAAGCACGCCCTCTTGCCTTGGCCGCGAGAGCAAAGTCCCGAGCGAGCACTCGACTCAGTGCAATGCACCCGGAAGGACGCTCTCGCTCGCCTTTCAAGGAGCGATTCCTAACAGCAGAAGCAGCAGAGGCACAAACTGCACGACGAGAGGGGACAACGTAGAACACGTCTCTGTCCTGGCACATTTTCGTGTGCGATACTTCCCTCCGGCTCTTCGGGCCTTGCGAAGCTCTGTGTACTGCGAGCGCTGCTACTCGCAGCTGAGAAGGACCGTGGAGCTAGCGGCGAATTCGGAGAGCTCTTCGCTGCACTGCGCCGCTCGCAAGCGGCTTCGTTCTTCGCCTTCTGCCGTCCGGCGAGAGCTGAACTCCAGCGGTCAGTTGCAGCTCTGCCCAACAGCGTGTTCTCGGTTCTGCGGGCAAGCACGCCCTCTTGCCTTGGCCCCGAGAGCAAAGTCCCGAGCGAGCACTCGACTCAGTGCAATGCACCCGGAAGGACGCTCTCGCTCGCCTTTCAAGGAGCGATTCCTAACAGCAGAAGCAGCAGAGGCACAAACTGCACGACGAGAGGGGACAACGTAGAACACGTCTCTGTCCTGGCACATTTGCGTGTGCGATACTTCCCTCCGGCTCTTCGGGCCTTGCGAAGCTCTGTGTACTGCGAGCGCTGCTACTCGCAGCTGAGAAGCACCGTGGAGCTAGCGGCGAATTCGGAGAGCTCTTCGCTGCACTGCGCCGCTCGCAAGCGGCTTCGTTCTTCGCCTTCTGCCGTCCGGCGAGAGCTGAACTCCAGCGGTCAGCTGCAGCTCTGCCTAACAGCGTGTTCTCGGTTCTGCGGGCAAGCACGCCCTCTTGCCTTGGCCCCGAGTGCAAAGTCCCGAGCGAGCACTCGACTCAGTGCAATGCACCCGGAAGGACGCTCTCGCTCGCCTTTCAAGGAGCGATTCCTAACAGCAGAAGCAGCAGAGGCACAAACTGCACGACGAGAGGGGACAACGTAGAACACGTCTCTGTCCTGGCACATTTTCGTGTGCGATACTTCCCTCCGGCTCTTCGGGCCTTGCGAAGCTCTGTGTACTGCGAGCGCTGCTACTCGCAGCTGAGAAGGACCGTGGAGCTAGCGGCGAATTCGGAGAGCTCTTCGCTGCACTGCGCCGCTCGCAAGCGGCTTCGTTCTTCGCCTTCTGCCGTCCGGCGAGAGCTGAACTCCAGCGGTCAGCTGCAGCTCTGCCCAACAGCGTGTTCTCGGTTCTGCGGGCAAGCACGCCCTCTTGCCTTGGCCCCGAGTGCAAAGTCCCGAGCGAGCACTCGACTCAGTGCAATGCACCCGGAAGGACGCTCTCGCTCGCCTTTCAAGGAGCGATTCCTAACAGCAGAAGCAGCAGAGGCACAAACTGCACGACGAGAGGGGACAACGTAGAACACGTCTCTGTCCTGGCACATTTTCGTGTGCGATACTTCCCTCCGGCTCTTCGGGCCTTGCGAAGCTCTGTGTACTGCGAGCGCTGCTACTCGCAGCTGAGAAGGACCGTGGAGCTAGCGGCGAATTCGGAGAGCTCTTCGCTGCACTGCGCCGCTCGCAAGCGCCTTCGTTCTTCGCCTTCTGCCGTCCGGCGAGAGCTGAACTCCAGCGGTCAGTTGCAGCTCTGCCCAACAGCGTGTTCTCGGTTCTGCGGGCAAGCACGCCCTCTTGCCTTGGCCCCGAGAGCAAAGTCCCGAGCGAGCACTCGACTCAGTGCAATGCACCCGGAAGGACGCTCTCGCTCGCCTTTCAAGGAGCGATTCCTAACAGCAGAAGCAGCAGAGGCACAAACTGCACGACGAGAGGGGACACCGTAGAACACGTCTCTGTCCTGGCACATTTGCGTGTGCGATACTTCCCTCCGGCTCTTCGGGCCTTGCGAAGCTCTGTGTACTGCGAGCGCTGCTACTCGCAGCTGAGAAGGACCGTGGAGCTAGCGGCGAATTCGGAGAGCTCTTCGCTGCACTGCGCCGCTCGCAAGCGGCTTCGTTCTTCGCCTTCTGCCGTCCGGCGAGAGCTGAACTCCAGCGGTCAGTTGCAGCTCTGCCCAACAGCGTGTTCTCGGTTCTGCGGGCAAGCACGCCCTCTTGCCTTGGCCGCGAGAGCAAAGTCCCGAGCGAGCACTCGACTCAGTGCAATGCACCCGGAAGGACGCTCTCGCTCGCCTTTCAAGGAGCGATTCCTAACAGCAGAAGCAGCAGAGGCACAAACTGCACGACGAGAGGGGACAACGTAGAACACGTCTCTGTCCTGGCACATTTGCGTGTGCGATACTTCCCTCCGGCTCTTCGGGCCTTGCGAAGCTCTGTGTACTGCGAGCGCTGCTACTCGCAGCTGAGAAGGACCGTGGAGCTAGCGGCGAATTCGGAGAGCTCTTCGCTGCACTGCGCCGCTCGCAAGCGGCTTCGTTCTTCGCCTTCTGCCGTCCGGCGAGAGCTGAACTCCAGCGGTCAGTTGCAGCTCTGCCCAACAGCGTGTTCTCGGTTCTGCGGGCAAGCACGCCCTCTTGCCTTGGCCGCGAGAGCAAAGTCCCGAGCGAGCACTCGACTCAGTGCAATGCACCCGGAAGGACGCTCTCGCTCGCCTTTCAAGGAGCGATTCCTAACAGCAGAAGCAGCAGAGGCACAAACTGCACGACGAGAGGGGACAACGTAGAACACGTCTCTGTCCTGGCACATTTTCGTGTGCGATACTTCCCTCCGGCTCTTCGGGCCTTGCGAAGCTCTGTGTACTGCGAGCGCTGCTACTCGCAGCTGAGAAGGACCGTGGAGCTAGCGGCGAATTCGGAGAGCTTTTCGCTGCACTGCGCCGCTCGCAAGCGGCTTCGTTCTTCGCCTTCTGCCGTCCGGCGAGAGCTGAACTCCAGCGGTCAGTTGCAGCTCTGCCCAACAGCGTGTTCTCGGTTCTGCGGGCAAGCACGCCCTCTTGCCTTGGCCGCGAGAGCAAAGTCCCGAGCGAGCACTCGACTCAGTGCAATGCACCCGGAAGGACGCTCTCGCTCGCCTTTCAAGGAGCGATTCCTAACAGCAGAAGCAGCAGAGGCACAAACTGCACGACGAGAGGGGACAACGTAGAACACGTCTCTGTCCTGGCACATTTTCGTGTGCGATACTTCCCTCCGGCTCTTCGGGCCTTGCGAAGCTCTGTGTACTGCGAGCGCTGCTACTCGCAGCTGAGAAGGACCGTGGAGCTAGCGGCGAATTCGGAGAGCTCTTCGCTGCACTGCGCCGCTCGCAAGCGGCTTCGTTCTTCGCCTTCTGCCGTCCGGCGAGAGCTGAACTCCAGCGGTCAGTTGCAGCTCTGCCCAACAGCGTGTTCTCGGTTCTGCGGGCAAGCACGCCCTCTTGCCTTGGCCCGAGAGCAAAGTCCCGAGCGAGCACTCGACTCAGTGCAATGCACCCGGAAGGACGCTCTCGCTCGCCTTTCAAGGAGCGATTCCTAACAGCAGAAGCAGCAGAGGCACAAACTGCACGACGAGAAGGGACAACGTAGAACACGTCTCTGTCCTGGCACATTTTCGTGTGCGATACTTCCCTCCGGCTCTTCGGGCCTTGCGAAGCTCTGTGTACTGCGAGCGCTGCTACTCGCAGCTGAGAAGGACCGTGGAGCTAGCGGCGAATTCGGAGAGCTCTTCGCTGCACTGCGCCGCTCGCAAGCGCCTTCGTTCTTCGCCTTCTGCCGTCCGGCGAGAGCTGAACTCCAGCGGTCAGCTGCAGCTCTGCCCAACAGCGTGTTCTCGGTTCTGCGGGCAAGCACGCCCTCTTGCCTTGGCCCCGAGTGCAAAGTCCCGAGCGAGCACTCGACTCAGTGCAATGCACCCGGAAGGACGCTCTCGCTCGCCTTTCAAGGAGCGATTCCTAACAGCAGAAGCAGCAGAGGCACAAACTGCACGACGAGAGGGGACAACGTAGAACACGTCTCTGTCCTGGCACATTTTCGTGTGCGATACTTCCCTCCGGCTCTTCGGGCCTTGCGAAGCTCTGTGTACTGCGAGCGCTGCTACTCGCAGCTGAGAAGGACCGTGGAGCTAGCGGCGAATTCGGAGAGCTCTTCGCTGCACTGCGCCGCTCGCAAGCGGCTTCGTTCTTCGCCTTCTGCCGTCCGGCGAGAGCTGAACTCCAGCGGTCAGTTGCAGCTCTGCCCAACAGCGTGTTCTCGGTTCTGCGGGCAAGCACGCCCTCTTGCCTTGGCCGCGAGAGCAAAGTCCCGAGCGAGCACTCGACTCAGTGCAATGCACCCGGAAGGACGCTCTCGCTCGCCTTTCAAGGAGCGATTCCTAACAGCAGAAGCAGCAGAGGCACAAACTGCACGACGAGAGGGGACAACGTAGAACACGTCTCTGTCCTGGCACATTTGCGTGTGCGATACTTCCCTCCGGCTCTTCGGGCCTTGCGAAGCTCTGTGTACTGCGAGCGCTGCTACTCGCAGCTGAGAAGGACCGTGGAGCTAGCGGCGAATTCGGAGAGCTCTTCGCTGCACTGCGCCGCTCGCAAGCGGCTTCGTTCTTCGCCTTCTGCCGTCCGGCGAGAGCTGAACTCCAGCGGTCAGTTGCAGCTCTGCCCAACAGCGTGTTCTCGGTTCTGCGGGCAAGCACGCCCTCTTGCCTTGGCCGCGAGAGCAAAGTCCCGAGCGAGCACTCGACTCAGTGCAATGCACCCGGAAGGACGCTCTCGCTCGCCTTTCAAGGAGCGATTCCTAACAGCAGAAGCAGCAGAGGCACAAACTGCACGACGAGAAGGGACAACGTAGAACACGTCTCTGTCCTGGCACATTTTCGTGTGCGATACTTCCCTCCGGCTCTTCGGGCCTTGCGAAGCTCTGTGTACTGCGAGCGCTGCTACTCGCAGCTGAGAAGGACCGTGGAGCTAGCGGCGAATTCGGAGAGCTCTTCGCTGCACTGCGCCGCTCGCAAGCGGCTTCGTTCTTCGCCTTCTGCCGTCCGGCGAGAGCTGAACTCCAGCGGTCAGTTGCAGCTCTGCCCAACAGCGTGTTCTCGGTTCTGCGGGCAAGCACGCCCTCTTGCCTTGGCCGCGAGAGCAAAGTCCCGAGCGAGCACTCGACTCAGTGCAATGCACCCGGAAGGACGCTCTCGCTCGCCTTTCAAGGAGCGATTCCTAACAGCAGAAGCAGCAGAGGCACAAACTGCACGACGAGAGGGGACAACGTAGAACACGTCTCTGTCCTGGCACATTTTCGTGTGCGATACTTCCCTCCGGCTCTTCGGGCCTTGCGAAGCTCTGTGTACTGCGAGCGCTGCTACTCGCAGCTGAGAAGGACCGTGGAGCTAGCGGCGAATTCGGAGAGCTCTTCGCTGCACTGCGCCGCTCGCAAGCGGCTTCGTTCTTCGCCTTCTGCCGTCCGGCGAGAGCTGAACTCCAGCGGTCAGTTGCAGCTCTGCCCAACAGCGTGTTCTCGGTTCTGCGGGCAAGCACGCCCTCTTGCCTTGGCCGCGAGAGCAAAGTCCCGAGCGAGCACTCGACTCAGTGCAATGCACCCGGAAGGACGCTCTCGCTCGCCTTTCAAGGAGCGATTCCTAACAGCAGAAGCAGCAGAGGCACAAACTGCACGACGAGAGGGGACAACGTAGAACACGTCTCTGTCCTGGCACATTTTCGTGTGCGATACTTCCCTCCGGCTCTTCGGGCCTTGCGAAGCTCTGTGTACTGCGAGCGCTGCTACTCGCAGCTGAGAAGGACCGTGGAGCTAGCGGCGAATTCGGAGAGCTCTTCGCTGCACTGCGCCGCTCGCAAGCGGCTTCGTTCTTCGCCTTCTGCCGTCCGGCGAGAGCTGAACTCCAGCGGTCAGTTGCAGCTCTGCCCAACAGCGTGTTCTCGGTTCTGCGGGCAAGCACGCCCTCTTGCCTTGGCCCCGAGAGCAAAGTCCCGAGCGAGCACTCGACTCAGTGCAATGCACCCGGAAGGACGCTCTCGCTCGCCTTTCAAGGAGCGATTCCTAACAGCAGAAGCAGCAGAGGCACAAACTGCACGACGAGAAGGGACAACGTAGAACACGTCTCTGTCCTGGCACATTTTCGTGTGCGATACTTCCCTCCGGCTCTTCGGGCCTTGCGAAGCTCTGTGTACTGCGAGCGCTGCTACTCGCAGCTGAGAAGGACCGTGGAGCTAGCGGCGAATTCGGAGAGCTCTTCGCTGCACTGCGCCGCTCGCAAGCGGCTTCGTTCTTCGCCTTCTGCCGTCCGGCGAGAGCTGAACTCCAGCGGTCAGTTGCAGCTCTGCCCAACAGCGTGTTCTCGGTTCTGCGGGCAAGCACGCCCTCTTGCCTTGGCCCCGAGAGCAAAGTCCCGAGCGAGCACTCGACTCAGTGCAATGCACCCGGAAGGACGCTCTCGCTCGCCTTTCAAGGAGCGATTCCTAACAGCAGAAGCAGCAGAGGCACAAACTGCACGACGAGAGGGGACAACGTAGAACACGTCTCTGTCCTGGCACATTTTCGTGTGCGATACTTCCCTCCGGCTCTTCGGGCCTTGCGAAGCTCTGTGTACTGCGAGCGCTGCTACTCGCAGCTGAGAAGGACCGTGGAGCTAGCGGCGAATTCGGAGAGCTCTTCGCTGCACTGCGCCGCTCGCAAGCGGCTTCGTTCTTCGCCTTCTGCCGTCCGGCGAGAGCTGAACTCCAGCGGTCAGTTGCAGCTCTGCCCAACAGCGTGTTCTCGGTTCTGCGGGCAAGCACGCCCTCTTGCCTTGGCCCCGAGAGCAAAGTCCCGAGCGAGCACTCGACTCAGTGCAATGCACCCGGAAGGACGCTCTCGCTCGCCTTTCAAGGAGCGATTCCTAACAGCAGAAGCAGCAGAGGCACAAACTGCACGACGAGAAGGGACAACGTAGAACACGTCTCTGTCCTGGCACATTTTCGTGTGCGATACTTCCCTCCGGCTCTTCGGGCCTTGCGAAGCTCTGTGTACTGCGAGCGCTGCTACTCGCAGCTGAGAAGGACCGTGGAGCTAGCGGCGAATTCGGAGAGCTCTTCGCTGCACTGCGCCGCTCGCAAGCGGCTTCGTTCTTCGCCTTCTGCCGTCCGGCGAGAGCTGAACTCCAGCGGTCAGTTGCAGCTCTGCCCAACAGCGTGTTCTCGGTTCTGCGGGCAAGCACGCCCTCTTGCCTTGGCCCCGAGAGCAAAGTCCCGAGCGAGCACTCGACTCAGTGCAATGCACCCGGAAGGACGCTCTCGCTCGCCTTTCAAGGAGCGATTCCTAACAGCAGAAGCAGCAGAGGCACAAACTGCACGACGAGAAGGGACAACGTAGAACACGTCTCTGTCCTGGCACATTTGCGTGTGCGATACTTCCCTCCGGCTCTTCGGGCCTTGCGAAGCTCTGTGTACTGCGAGCGCTGCTACTCGCAGCTGAGAAGGACCGTGGAGCTAGCGGCGAATTCGGAGAGCTCTTCGCTGCACTGCGCCGCTCGCAAGCGGCTTCGTTCTTCGCCTTCTGCCGTCCGGCGAGAGCTGAACTCCAGCGGTCAGTTGCAGCTCTGCCCAACAGCGTGTTCTCGGTTCTGCGGGCAAGCACGCCCTCTTGCCTTGGCCCCGAGAGCAAAGTCCCGAGCGAGCACTCGACTCAGTGCAATGCACCCGGAAGGACGCTCTCGCTCGCCTTTCAAGGAGCGATTCCTAACAGCAGAAGCAGCAGAGGCACAAACTGCACGACGAGAAGGGACAACGTAGAACACGTCTCTGTCCTGGCACATTTTCGTGTGCGATACTTCCCTCCGGCTCTTCGGGCCTTGCGAAGCTCTGTGTACTGCGAGCGCTGCTACTCGCAGCTGAGAAGGACCGTGGAGCTAGCGGCGAATTCGGAGAGCTCTTCGCTGCACTGCGCCGCTCGCAAGCGGCTTCGTTCTTCGCCTTCTGCCGTCCGGCGAGAGCTGAACTCCAGCGGTCAGTTGCAGCTCTGCCCAACAGCGTGTTCTCGGTTCTGCGGGCAAGCACGCCCTCTTGCCTTGGCCGCGAGAGCAAAGTCCCGAGCGAGCACTCGACTCAGTGCAATGCACCCGGAAGGACGCTCTCGCTCGCCTTTCAAGGAGCGATTCCTAACAGCAGAAGCAGCAGAGGCACAAACTGCACGACGAGAGGGGACAACGTAGAACACGTCTCTGTCCTGGCACATTTTCGTGTGCGATACTTCCCTCCGGCTCTTCGGGCCTTGCGAAGCTCTGTGTACTGCGAGCGCTGCTACTCGCAGCTGAGAAGGACCGTGGAGCTAGCGGCGAATTCGGAGAACGCTGCACTGCGCCGCTCGCAAGCGGCTTCGTTCTTCGCCTTCTGCCGTCCGGCGAGAGCTGAACTCCAGCGGTCAGTTGCAGCTCTGCCCAACAGCGTGTTCTCGGTTCTGCGGGCAAGCACGCCCTCTTGCCTTGGCCGCGAGAGCAAAGTCCCGAGCGAGCACTCGACTCAGTGCAATGCACCCGGAAGGACGCTCTCGCTCGCCTTTCAAGGAGCGATTCCTAACAGCAGAAGCAGCAGAGGCACAAACTGCACGACGAGAGGGGACAACGTAGAACACGTCTCTGTCCTGGCACATTTTCGTGTGCGATACTTCCCTCCGGCTCTTCGGGCCTTGCGAAGCTCTGTGTACTGCGAGCGCTGCTACTCGCAGCTGAGAAGGACCGTGGAGCTAGCGGCGAATTCGGAGAGCTCTTCGCTGCACTGCGCCGCTCGCAAGCGGCTTCGTTCTTCGCCTTCTGCCGTCCGGCGAGAGCTGAACTCCAGCGGTCAGTTGCAGCTCTGCCCAACAGCGTGTTCTCGGTTCTGCGGGCAAGCACGCCCTCTTGCCTTGGCCGCGAGAGCAAAGTCCCGAGCGAGCACTCGACTCAGTGCAATGCACCCGGAAGGACGCTCTCGCTCGCCTTTCAAGGAGCGATTCCTAACAGCAGAAGCAGCAGAGGCACAAACTGCACGACGAGAGGGGACAACGTAGAACACGTCTCTGTCCTGGCACATTTGCGTGTGCGATACTTCCCTCCGGCTCTTCGGGCCTTGCGAAGCTCTGTGTACTGCGAGCGCTGCTACTCGCAGCTGAGAAGGACCGTGGAGCTAGCGGCGAATTCGGAGAGCTCTTCGCTGCACTGCGCCGCTCGCAAGCGGCTTCGTTCTTCGCCTTCTGCCGTCCGGCGAGAGCTGAACTCCAGCGGTCAGTTGCAGCTCTGCCCAACAGCGTGTTCTCGGTTCTGCGGGCAAGCACGCCCTCTTGCCTTGGCCCCGAGAGCAAAGTCCCGAGCGAGCACTCGACTCAGTGCAATGCACCCGGAAGGACGCTCTCGCTCGCCTTTCAAGGAGCGATTCCTAACAGCAGAAGCAGCAGAGGCACAAACTGCACGACGAGAGGGGACAACGTAGAACACGTCTCTGTCCTGGCACATTTGCGTGTGCGATACTTCCCTCCGGCTCTTCGGGCCTTGCGAAGCTCTGTGTACTGCGAGCGCTGCTACTCGCAGCTGAGAAGGACCGTGGAGCTAGCGGCGAATTCGGAGAGCTCTTCGCTGCACTGCGCCGCTCGCAAGCGGCTTCGTTCTTCGCCTTCTGCCGTCCGGCGAGAGCTGAACTCCAGCGGTCAGTTGCAGCTCTGCCCAACAGCGTGTTCTCGGTTCTGCGGGCAAGCACGCCCTCTTGCCTTGGCCGCGAGAGCAAAGTCCCGAGCGAGCACTCGACTCAGTGCAATGCACCCGGAAGGACGCTCTCGCTCGCCTTTCAAGGAGCGATTCCTAACAGCAGAAGCAGCAGAGGCACAAACTGCACGACGAGAGGGACAACGTAGAACACGTCTCTGTCCTGGCACATTTTCGTGTGCGATACTTCCCTCCGGCTCTTCGGGCCTTGCGAAGCTCTGTGTACTGCGAGCGCTGCTACTCGCAGCTGAGAAGGACCGTGGAGCTAGCGGCGAATTCGGAGAGCTCTTCGCTGCACTGCGCCGCTCGCAAGCGGCTTCGTTCTTCGCCTTCTGCCGTCCGGCGAGAGCTGAACTCCAGCGGTCAGTTGCAGCTCTGCCCAACAGCGTGTTCTCGGTTCTGCGGGCAAGCACGCCCTCTTGCCTTGGCCCGAGAGCAAAGTCCCGAGCGAGCACTCGACTCAGTGCAATGCACCCGGAAGGACGCTCTCGCTCGCCTTTCAAGGAGCGATTCCTAACAGCAGAAGCAGCAGAGGCACAAACTGCACGACGAGAAGGGACAACGTAGAACACGTCTCTGTCCTGGCACATTTTCGTGTGCGATACTTCCCTCCGGCTCTTCGGGCCTTGCGAAGCTCTGTGTACTGCGAGCGCTGCTACTCGCAGCTGAGAAGGACCGTGGAGCTAGCGGCGAATTCGGAGAGCTCTTCGCTGCACTGCGCCGCTCGCAAGCGGCTTCGTTCTTCGCCTTCTGCCGTCCGGCGAGAGCTGAACTCCAGCGGTCAGTTGCAGCTCTGCCCAACAGCGTGTTCTCGGTTCTGCGGGCAAGCACGCCCTCTTGCCTTGGCCCCGAGAGCAAAGTCCCGAGCGAGCACTCGACTCAGTGCAATGCACCCGGAAGGACGCTCTCGCTCGCCTTTCAAGGAGCGATTCCTAACAGCAGAAGCAGCAGAGGCACAAACTGCACGACGAGAAGGGACAACGTAGAACACGTCTCTGTCCTGGCACATTTTCGTGTGCGATACTTCCCTCCGGCTCTTCGGGCCTTGCGAAGCTCTGTGTACTGCGAGCGCTGCTACTCGCAGCTGAGAAGGACCGTGGAGCTAGCGGCGAATTCGGAGAGCTCTTCGCTGCACTGCGCCGCTCGCAAGCGGCTTCGTTCTTCGCCTTCTGCCGTCCGGCGAGAGCTGAACTCCAGCGGTCAGTTGCAGCTCTGCCCAACAGCGTGTTCTCGGTTCTGCGGGCAAGCACGCCCTCTTGCCTTGGCCCCGAGAGCAAAGTCCCGAGCGAGCACTCGACTCAGTGCAATGCACCCGGAAGGACGCTCTCGCTCGCCTTTCAAGGAGCGATTCCTAACAGCAGAAGCAGCAGAGGCACAAACTGCACGACGAGAGGGACAACGTAGAACACGTCTCTGTCCTGGCACATTTTCGTGTGCGATACTTCCCTCCGGCTCTTCGGGCCTTGCGAAGCTCTGTGTACTGCGAGCGCTGCTACTCGCAGCTGAGAAGGACCGTGGAGCTAGCGGCGAATTCGGAGAGCTCTTCGCTGCACTGCGCCGCTCGCAAGCGGCTTCGTTCTTCGCCTTCTGCCGTCCGGCGAGAGCTGAACTCCAGCGGTCAGTTGCAGCTCTGCCCAACAGCGTGTTCTCGGTTCTGCGGGCAAGCACGCCCTCTTGCCTTGGCCCCGAGAGCAAAGTCCGAGCGAGCACTCGACTCAGTGCAATGCACCCGGAAGGACGCTCTCGCTCGCCTTTCAAGGAGCGATTCCTAACAGCAGAAGCAGCAGAGGCACAAACTGCACGACGAGAGGGGACAACGTAGAACACGTCTCTGTCCTGGCACATTTTCGTGTGCGATACTTCCCTCCGGCTCTTCGGGCCTTGCGAAGCTCTGTGTACTGCGAGCGCTGCTACTCGCAGCTGAGAAGGACCGTGGAGCTAGCGGCGAATTCGGAGAGCTCTTCGCTGCACTGCGCCGCTCGCAAGCGGCTTCGTTCTTCGCCTTCTGCCGTCCGGCGAGAGCTGAACTCCAGCGGTCAGTTGCAGCTCTGCCCAACAGCGTGTTCTCGGTTCTGCGGGCAAGCACGCCTCTTGCCTTGGCCCGAGAGCAAAGTCCCGAGCGAGCACTCGACTCAGTGCAATGCACCCGGAAGGACGCTCTCGCTCGCCTTTCAAGGAGCGATTCCTAACAGCAGAAGCAGCAGAGGCACAAACTGCACGACGAGAGGGGACAACGTAGAACACGTCTCTGTCCTGGCACATTTTCGTGTGCGATACTTCCCTCCGGCTCTTCGGGCCTTGCGAAGCTCTGTGTACTGCGAGCGCTGCTACTCGCAGCTGAGAAGGACCGTGGAGCTAGCGGCGAATTCGGAGAGCTTTCGCTGCACTGCGCCGCTCGCAAGCGGCTTCGTTCTTCGCCTTCTGCCGTCCGGCGAGAGCTGAACTCCAGCGGTCAGTTGCAGCTCTGCCCAACAGCGTGTTCTCGGTTCTGCGGGCAAGCACGCCCTCTTGCCTTGGCCGCGAGAGCAAAGTCCCGAGCGAGCACTCGACTCAGTGCAATGCACCCGGAAGGACGCTCTCGCTCGCCTTTCAAGGAGCGATTCCTAACAGCAGAAGCAGCAGAGGCACAAACTGCACGACGAGAGGGGACAACGTAGAACACGTCTCTGTCCTGGCACATTTTCGTGTGCGATACTTCCTCCGGCTCTTCGGGCCTTGCGAAGCTCTGTGTACTGCGAGCGCTGCTACTCGCAGCTGAGAAGGACCGTGGAGCTAGCGGCGAATTCGGAGAGCTTTTCGCTGCACTGCGCCGCTCGCAAGCGGCTTCGTTCTTCGCCTTCTGCCGTCCGGCGAGAGCTGAACTCCAGCGGTCAGTTGCAGCTCTGCCAACAGCGTGTTCTCGGTTCTGCGGGCAAGCACGCCCTCTTGCCTTGGCCCGAGAGCAAAGTCCCGAGCGAGCACTCGACTCAGTGCAATGCACCCGGAAGGACGCTCTCGCTCGCCTTTCAAGGAGCGATTCCTAACAGCAGAAGCAGCAGAGGCACAAACTGCACGACGAGAGGGACAACGTAGAACACGTCTCTGTCCTGGCACATTTTCGTGTGCGATACTTCCCTCCGGCTCTTCGGGCCTTGCGAAGCTCTGTGTACTGCGAGCGCTGCTACTCGCAGCTGAGAAGGACCGTGGAGCTAGCGGCGAATTCGGAGAGCTCTTCGCTGCACTGCGCCGCTCGCAAGCGGCTTCGTTCTTCGCCTTCTGCCGTCCGGCGAGAGCTGAACTCCAGCGGTCAGTTGCAGCTCTGCCCAACAGCGTGTTCTCGGTTCTGCGGGCAAGCACGCCCTCTTGCCTTGGCCCCGAGAGCAAAGTCCCGAGCGAGCACTCGACTCAGTGCAATGCACCCGGAAGGACGCTCTCGCTCGCCTTTCAAGGAGCGATTCCTAACAGCAGAAGCAGCAGAGGCACAAACTGCACGACGAGAAGGGACAACGTAGAACACGTCTCTGTCCTGGCACATTTGCGTGTGCGATACTTCCCTCCGGCTCTTCGGGCCTTGCGAAGCTCTGTGTACTGCGAGCGCTGCTACTCGCAGCTGAGAAGGACCGTGGAGCTAGCGGCGAATTCGGAGAGCTCTTCGCTGCACTGCGCCGCTCGCAAGCGGCTTCGTTCTTCGCCTTCTGCCGTCCGGCGAGAGCTGAACTCCAGCGGTCAGTTGCAGCTCTGCCCAACAGCGTGTTCTCGGTTCTGCGGGCAAGCACGCCCTCTTGCCTTGGCCGCGAGAGCAAAGTCCCGAGCGAGCACTCGACTCAGTGCAATGCACCCGGAAGGACGCTCTCGCTCGCCTTTCAAGGAGCGATTCCTAACAGCAGAAGCAGCAGAGGCACAAACTGCACGACGAGAGGGGACAACGTAGAACACGTCTCTGTCCTGGCACATTTTCGTGTGCGATACTTCCCTCCGGCTCTTCGGGCCTTGCGAAGCTCTGTGTACTGCGAGCGCTGCTACTCGCAGCTGAGAAGGACCGTGGAGCTAGCGGCGAATTCGGAGAGCTCTTCGCTGCACTGCGCCGCTCGCAAGCGGCTTCGTTCTTCGCCTTCTGCCGTCCGGCGAGAGCTGAACTCCAGCGGTCAGTTGCAGCTCTGCCCAACAGCGTGTTCTCGGTTCTGCGGGCAAGCACGCCCTCTTGCCTTGGCCGCGAGAGCAAAGTCCCGAGCGAGCACTCGACTCAGTGCAATGCACCCGGAAGGACGCTCTCGCTCGCCTTTCAAGGAGCGATTCCTAACAGCAGAAGCAGCAGAGGCACAAACTGCACGACGAGAGGGGACAACGTAGAACACGTCTCTGTCCTGGCACATTTTCGTGTGCGATACTTCCCTCCGGCTCTTCGGGCCTTGCGAAGCTCTGTGTACTGCGAGCGCTGCTACTCGCAGCTGAGAAGGACCGTGGAGCTAGCGGCGAATTCGGAGAGCTCTTCGCTGCACTGCGCCGCTCGCAAGCGGCTTCGTTCTTCGCCTTCTGCCGTCCGGCGAGAGCTGAACTCCAGCGGTCAGTTGCAGCTCTGCCCAACAGCGTGTTCTCGGTTCTGCGGGCAAGCACGCCCTCTTGCCTTGGCCGCGAGAGCAAAGTCCCGAGCGAGCACTCGACTCAGTGCAATGCACCCGGAAGGACGCTCTCGCTCGCCTTTCAAGGAGCGATTCCTAACAGCAGAAGCAGCAGAGGCACAAACTGCACGACGAGAAGGGACAACGTAGAACACGTCTCTGTCCTGGCACATTTTCGTGTGCGATACTTCCCTCCGGCTCTTCGGGCCTTGCCGAAGCTCTGTGTACTGCGAGCGCTGCTACTCGCAGCTGAGAAGGACCGTGGAGCTAGCGGCGAATTCGGAGAGCTCTTCGCTGCACTGCGCCGCTCGCAAGCGGCTTCGTTCTTCGCCTTCTGCCGTCCGGCGAGAGCTGAACTCCAGCGGTCAGTTGCAGCTCTGCCCAACAGCGTGTTCTCGGTTCTGCGGGCAAGCACGCCCTCTTGCCTTGGCCGCGAGAGCAAAGTCCCGAGCGAGCACTCGACTCAGTGCAATGCACCCGGAAGGACGCTCTCGCTCGCCTTTCAAGGAGCGATTCCTAACAGCAGAAGCAGCAGAGGCACAAACTGCACGACGAGAAGGGACAACGTAGAACACGTCTCTGTCCTGGCACATTTTCGTGTGCGATACTTCCCTCCGGCTCTTCGGGCCTTGCGAAGCTCTGTGTACTGCGAGCGCTGCTACTCGCAGCTGAGAAGGACCGTGGAGCTAGCGGCGAATTCGGAGAGCTCTTCGCTGCACTGCGCCGCTCGCAAGCGGCTTCGTTCTTCGCCTTCTGCCGTCCGGCGAGAGCTGAACTCCAGCGGTCAGTTGCAGCTCTGCCCAACAGCGTGTTCTCGGTTCTGCGGGCAAGCACGCCCTCTTGCCTTGGCCCGAGAGCAAAGTCCCGAGCGAGCACTCGACTCAGTGCAATGCACCCGGAAGGACGCTCTCGCTCGCCTTTCAAGGAGCGATTCCTAACAGCAGAAGCAGCAGAGGCACAAACTGCACGACGAGAAGGACAACGTAGAACACGTCTCTGTCCTGGCACATTTTCGTGTGCGATACTTCCCTCCGGCTCTTCGGGCCTTGCGAAGCTCTGTGTACTGCGAGCGCTGCTACTCGCAGCTGAGAAGGACCGTGGAGCTAGCGGCGAATTCGGAGAGCTCTTCGCTGCACTGCGCCGCTCGCAAGCGGCTTCGTTCTTCGCCTTCTGCCGTCCGGCGAGAGCTGAACTCCAGCGGTCAGTTGCAGCTCTGCCCAACAGCGTGTTCTCGGTTCTGCGGGCAAGCACGCCCTCTGCCTTGGCCGCGAGAGCAAAGTCCCGAGCGAGCACTCGACTCAGTGCAATGCACCCGGAAGGACGCTCTCGCTCGCCTTTCAAGGAGCGATTCTAACAGCAGAAGCAGCAGAGGCACAAACTGCACGACGAGAAGGGACAACGTAGAACACGTCTCTGTCCTGGCACATTTTCGTGTGCGATACTTCCCTCCGGCTCTTCGGGCCTTGCGAAGCTCTGTGTACTGCGAGCGCTGCTACTCGCAGCTGAGAAGGACCGTGAGCTAGCGGCGAATTCGGAGAGCTCTTCGCTGCACTGCGCCGCTCGCAAGCGGCTTCGTTCTTCGCCTTCTGCCGTCCGGCGAGAGCTGAACTCCAGCGGTCAGTTGCAGCTCTGCCCAACAGCGTGTTCTCAGGTTCTGCGGGCAAGCACGCCCCTCTTGCTTTGGCGCGAGAGCAAAGTTCCCGAGCGAGCACTCGACTCAGTGCAATGCACCCGGAAGGACGCTCTCGCTA